>NW_027596777.1:7500-25000 GCF_964194155.1 Cetorhinus maximus | reverse complement strand
TCCAGGGGCTAAGGACATGTGGGTAAATGGTGAACCAGTTAGCAGGCAGGGCAGCCGGCCGGCCGGTAATTAGAGCCGGCCGCCTGTCCGCCCGCTAATAAGGGTGCAGTATGGTGCAGAACAGCCCATCAGTTTCAAGGGGCTAAGTACATGTGGGTAAATGGTTAACCAGTTAGCAGGCAGGGCAGCCGGCCGGCCGGTAATTAGAGCCGTCCGCCTGTCCGCCCGCTAATAAGGGTGCAGTTAGGTGCAGAACAGCCCCTCTGTTTCCAGGGGCTAAGTACATGTGGGTCAATGGTTAACCAGTTAGCAGGCAATGCAGCCGGCCGGCAATTACAGCCGCCCGCCCGCTAATCAGGGTGCAGTTAGGTGCAGAACAGCCCATCAGCTTCCAGGGGCTAAGGACATGTGGGTAAATGGTTAACCAGTCAGCAGGCAGAGCAGCCGGCCGGCAATTAGAGCCGCCCGCCCGCTAATCAGGGTGCAGATAGGTGCAGAACAGCCCATCATTTTCCAGGGGCTAAGTACATGTGGGTAAATGGTTAACCAGTTAGCAGGCAGGGCAGCCGGCCGGCCGGTAATTAGAGCCGCCCGCCCGGTGATAAGGGTGCAGTTAGGTGCCGGCCAGCCCAGCAGCTCCAGGGGCTATGTACATGTGGGTAAATGGTGAACCAGTTAGCAGGCAGGGCAGCCGGCCGGCCGGTAATTAGAGCCGCCCGCCCGGTGATAAGGGTGCAGTTAGGTGCCGGCCAGCCCAGCAGCTCCAGGGGCTAAGTACATGCGGGTAAATGGTTAACCAGTTAGCAGGCAGGGCAGCCGGCCGGCAATTAGAGCCGCCCGCCCGCTAATCAGGGTGCAGTTCGGTGCAGAACAGCCCATCAGCTCCAGGGGCTAAGTACATGTGGGTAAATGGTTAACCAGTTAGCAGGCAGGGCAGCCGGCCGGTAATTAGAGCCGACCTCCCGGCCATTACGGGTGCAGTTAGGTGCCGACCAGCCCAGCAGCTCCAGGGGCTAAGTACATGTGGGTAAATGATTAACCAGTTAGCAGGCAGGGCAGCCGGCCGGCCGGTAATTAGAGCCGACCTCCCGGCCATAGGGCTGCAGTTAGGTGCCGACCAGCCCAGCAGCTCCAGGGGCTAAGTACATGTGGGTAAATGATGAACCAGTTAGCAGGCAGGGCAGCCGGCCGCTAATTACAGCCGCCCGCCCGCTAGTAAGGGTGCAGTTAGGTGCAGGACAGCCCATCAGTTTCCAGGGGCTAAGTACATGTGGGTAAATGGTTAACCAGTTAGCAAGGCAGGGCAGCCGGCCGGCCGGTAATTAGAGCCGGCCGCCTGTCCGCCCGCTAGTAAGGGTGCAGTTAGGTGCAGAACAGCCCATCAGTTTCCAGGGGCTAAGTACATGTGGGTAAAAGGTTAACCAGTTAGCAGGCAGGGCAGCCGGCCGGTAATTACAGCCGCCCGCCCGCTAATAAGGGTGCAGTTAGGTGCAGAACAGCCCATCAGTTTCCAGGGGCTAAGTACATGTGGGTAAATGGTTAACCAGTTAGCAAGGCAGGGCAGCCGGCCGGCCGGTAATTAGAGCCGGCCGCCTGTCCGCCCGCCAGTAAGGGTGCAGTGAGTTGCAGAACAGCCCATCAGTTTCCAGGGGCTAAGTACATGTGGGTAAATGGTTAACCAGTTAGCAGGCAGCGCAGCCGGCCGGGAATTACAGCCGGCCGCCTGTCCGCCCGCTAATAAGGGTGCAGTTAGGTGCAGGACAGCCCATCAGTTTCCAGGGGCTAAGTACATGTGGGTCAATGGTGAACCAGTTAGCAGGCAGAGCAGCCGGCCGGCCGGTAATTAGAGCCGCCCGCCCGCTAATCAGGGTGCAGTTAGGTGCAGGACAGCCCATCAGTTTCCAGGGGCTAAGTACATGTGGGTAAATGGTTAACCAGTTAGCAGGCAGGGCAGCCGGCCGGCCGGTAATTAGAGCCGGCCGCCTGTCCGCCCACTAATAAGGGTGCAGTTAGGTGCAGAACAGCCCATCAGTTTCCAGGGGCTAAGTACATGTGGGTAAATGGTTAACCAGCTAGCAAGGCAGGGCAGCCGGCCGGCCGGTAATTGGAGCCGGCCGCCTGTCCGCCCGCTAATAAGGGTGCAGTTAGGTGCAGGACAGCCCATCAGCTTCCAGGGGCTAAGTACATGTGGGTAAATGGTTAACCAGTTAGCAGGCAGGGCAGCCGGCCGGTAATTACAGCCGCCCGCCCGCTAATAAGGGTGCAGTTAGGTGCAGAACAGCCCATCAGCTTCCAGGGGCTAAGGACATGTGGGTAAATGGTGAACCAGTTAGCAGGCAGGGCAGCCGGCCGGCCGGTAATTAGAGCCGGCCGCCTGTCCGCCCGCTAATAAGGGTGCAGTTAGGTGCAGAACAGCCCATCAGTTTCCAGGGGCTAAGTACATGTGGGTAAATGGTGAACCAGTTAGCAGGCAGGGCAGCCGGCCGGCCGGTAATTAGAGCCGGCCGCCTGTCCGCCCGCTAATAAGGGTGCAGTTAGGTGCAGAACAGCCCCTCAGTTTCCAGGGGCTAAGTACATGTGGGTCAATGGTTAACCAGTTAGCAGGCAGAGCAGCCGGCCGGCAATTACAGCCGCCCGCCCGCTAATCAGGGTGCAGTTAGGTGCAGAACAGCCCATCAGTATCCAGGGGCTAAGTACATGTGGGTAAAGGGTTTACCAGTTAGCAGGCAGGGCAGCCGGCCGGCCGGCAATTAGTGCCGACCTCCCGGCAACAAGGGTGCAGTTAGGTCGCCGACCAGCCCAGCAGCTCCATGGGGCTAAGTATATGTGAGTAAATGGTTGACCAGTTAAGCAGGCATGGCAGCCGGCCGGTAAGCGGAGCGTCCCGCCCCGTAATACGGGTGCAGTTAGCTGCAGAACACACCGGCAGGTCCAGGGACGAAGTAGTGGACGGGGAAACGGTTAACCAGTTAACAGGCAGGGCAGCCGTACGGGCAGTAGAGCCGCCCGCCCCGTAATACGGGTGCAGTTCGCGGCAGACCAGCCCCGCAGCTCAAAAGTCTAAGTGGAGAACGGGGAACCGGTTGACCGGTGAGCCGAAGCATGCCAGCAGGCAGGGAAGGTGCAAAAAGGGCCGATAAGACCGAACCGGCACGACTAACAGGCTGCCGGGGGCGGGTTCCCAGCAAACCAGGTGAGGGGGCGTGGCCGGAGGCCGCGCAGCAGAGCCGCCCGCCCGTGAGTACGGTTAGAGGCAGCAGCGGGCTTCCCCAGCAGGGCAGAAGCCGAAGTGGAGGGAGCGAAATGGTTAACCAGCGAGCAGGCAGCATTCCGGCAGGGCTGGAGGGCGAAAAACGGCGTAAAATAACGGACCGGCAGGAGGAAATGGCTGCCGGGGGGCGGACCCAGAGCCCCCACGTGAGGGGGCGGTTCGGGAGGCAGAGCCGCGCATGCGCGGTTGGAAAACGCGTCACGTCGGAGCAGGGTGAAATCATTAACCAGTCGGCCGCTTCGACGTCGGCTGGCCGGGCCGAGGAGGGTCGGACCGGGGAAAGGTTCCCGGTTTCGTGTCCGTCGGGTGGTCCCGAGTGCGGCAGGAAAAAATCCGGAATCCTGGGAGCCTTTTTTAAAAAAGAACCGGTCCGGGATGGGGTCGGATTTGGAAGCGTTTGCGGGGCCTAGGCGCCTCTTCGTCGGCATGACTACCGGACGGTCACCCGCCGATCGGCATTTGCGATTTGTTGGCTGGGGAGGTTGGCGGGGTACCTGCAGAATAGTAGGAGGTGGCAAATCGAGAATCGGTCGACATCGCCAAGTGCCTTCTCGAGCCTCCAGGTCTGCAGGGACCGACCCAGGCTGCCCCCAAACCGACCGCGAGGCCGTGCCGGGCGGCCATTTTTGGCCATTTTCGGCATTTTTCGCGTCTTTCGGTAGGTCACGGAAAGCGGCGGCCTGAAGCCCGGGCGTGCCCGGGGAAGGCTCCCCTTCGCCCGCGGGACCGGATTTGCCCCGGAAACGTCCCGAAGCCGGCCGGGAAGGCGGTTTCGAGGGCGAAGCACCTCCGATTGCCTTCGCAAGGCCGGGGAAAGTGGCCCCTGGGCCCGGGAGAGCAAAATCCGTGCGAGGACGGAAGCCCATGAGGTCAGATCCGAGGCTCTTACCCGGCGCCCGGTGGGGGTATTCCCGCAAAGAGCAGCGAGTGCGCCCGGCGACGGGTCAAGTTGCAATTTCTGGCATGCCACTCCTGGAGCTGGTTCATGAGTTCCCCTCGGAAGTCCCGATGAGGAAAGGGCAAAATGGCGTTTTGCGGGCTTTGGGGCCTCTTCGTCGGTAGGACTACCGCCCGACCTTACGGTTGGAATTGTCGGCAGGGGAGGTTGGCGGGGTACCTGCAGAATAGTAGGAGGTGGCAAATCGAGAATCGGTCGACATCGCCAAACGCCTTCTCGAGCCTCCAGGTCTGCAGGGACCGACCCAGGCTGCCGCCAAACCGACCGACAGGCCCTGCCGGCGGCCATTTTTGGCCATTTTCGGCATTTTTCGCCTCTTTCGGCCGGGATGGAAAAGCGGCGGCCTGAAGCCCGGGCCTGCCCGGGGAAGCCTCCTAATCGCCCGGGGGACCGGATTTGCCCCGGTGAGAGCCCCCGAAACGCCCCGAAGCCGGCCGGGAAGGCGGCCAAGGGCGAAGCACCTCGCATTGCGTTGGCAGGCCGTGCAAAGTGGCCTCCGGGCCCGCGAGACAATGCAGGGTGCCCTCGGTGTGCCCCTGAGAAATGGTTAACCAAACGAAGGACAGTGCGCCTCGGATTGCATTGGCTGGCCGTGCAAAGGGGCCCCCGGGCCCGCGAGACGTTACAGATTGCCCTCGGTGTGCCCCTGAGAAATGGTTAACCAATTGGACTAAGTCTCTGGCGGAGAGGCAAAGTGTTTTCACGAGAAATGGTTAACCAATTGGACTTAGTCTCTGGCAGAGAGGCAAAGTGTTTTCCTGAGAAATGGTTAACCAATTGGACTTAGTCTCTGAACGGCAGGCAAACTGTGCCCCTGAGAAATGGTTAACCAATTGGACTTAGTCTCTGGCAGAGAGGCAAAGTGTTTTCTCGAGAAATAATTAACCAATGAGGCCAATGGACCTCGGGTTGCATTGGCAGGCCGGGCAATGTGGCTCTTGGGCCCGCGAGAGCAAAATCCGTGCACAGACGGAAGTCCATGAGGTCAGATCCGAGGCCTTTACCCGGCACCCGGTGGGGGTATTCCCGCAGAGAGTAGCGAATCTGCCCGGCGACGGGTCAAGTTGCAATTTCTGGCATGCCACTCCTGGAGCTGGTTCATGAGTTCCCCTCGGAAGTCCCGATGAGGAAAGGGCAAAATGGCGTTTTGCGGGCTTTTAGGGCCTCCTGGACGGTAGGACTACCGCCCGACCTTACGGTTGGAATTGTTGGCAGGGGAGGTTGGCGGGGTACCTGCAGAATAGTAGGAGGTGGCAAATCGAGAATCGGTCGACATCGCCAAAAACCTTCTCGAGCCTCCAGGTCTGCAGGGACCGACCCAGGCTGCCGCCAAACCGACCGACAGGCCCTGCCGGCGGCCAATTTTGGCCATTTTCGGCATTTTTCGCCTCTTTCGGCCGGGATGGAAAAGCGGCGGCCTGAAGCCCGGGCCTGCCCGGGGAGGCCTCATAATCGCCCGGGGGACCGGATTTGCCCCGGTGAGAGCCCCCGAAACGTCCCGAAGCCGGCCGGGAAGGCGGCCAAGGGCGAAGGACCTCGGATTGCATTGGCAGGCCGTGCAAAGTGGCCTCCGGGCCCGCGAGACAATGCAGGGTGCCCTCGGTGTGCCCCTGAGAAATGGTTAACCAAACGAAGGACAGTGCGCCTCGGATTGCATTGGCAGGCCGTGCAAAGGGGCCCCCGGGCCCGCGAGACGTTACAGGTTGCCCTCGGTGTGCCCCTGAGAAATGGTTAACCAATTGGACTTAGTCTCTGGCAGAGAGACAAAGTGTTTTCACGAGAAATGGTTAACCAATTGGACTTAGTCTCTGGCAGAGAGGCAAAGTGTTTTCAAGAGAAATGGTTAACCAATTGGACTTAGTCTCTGGCGGAGAGGCAAAGTGTTTTCACGAGAAATGGTTAACCAATTGGACTTAGTCTCTGGCGGAGAGGCAAAGTGTTTTCAAGAGAAATGATTAACCAATTGGACTTAGTCTCTGGCGGAGAGACAAAGTGTTTTCAAGAGAAATGGTTAACCAATTGGACTTAGTCTCTGGCAGAGAGGCAAAGTGTTTTCAAGAGAAATGGTTAACCAATTGGACTTAGTCTCTGGCAGAGAGGCAAAGTGTTTTCCAGAGAAATGGTTAACCAATTGGACTTAGTCTCTGGCGGAGAGACAAAGTGTTTTCAAGAGAAATGGATAACCAATTGGACTTAGTCTCTGGCAGAGAGGCAAAGTGTTTTCACGAGAAATGGTTAACCAATTGGACTTAGTCTCTGGCAGAGAGGCAAAGTGTTTTCAAGAGAAATGGTTAACCAATTGGACTTAGTCTCTGGCGGAGAGACAAAGTGTTTTCAAGAGAAATGGTTAACCAATTGGACTTAGTCTCTGGCAGAGAGGCAAAGTGTTTTCAAGAGAAATGGTTAACCAATTGGACTTGGTCTCTGAACGGCAGGCAAATTGTGGCCTTGAGAAATGATTAACCAATTGGACTTAGTCTCTGGCGGAGAGGCAAAGTGTTTTCACGAGAAATGGTTAACCACTTGGACTTAGTCTCTGGCAGAGAGACAAAGTGTTTTCACGAGAAATGGTTAACCAATTGGACTTAGTCTCTGGCAGAGAGGCAAAGTGTTTTCAAGAGAAATGGTTAACCAATTGGACTTAGTCTCTGGCAGAGAGGCAAAGTGTTTTCACGAGAAATGGTTAACCAATTGGACTTAGTCTCTGGCGGAGAGGCAAAGTGTTTTCAAGAGAAATGATTAACCAATTGGACTTAGTCTCTGGCGGAGAGACAAAGTGTTTTCAAGAGAAATGGTTAACCAATTGGACTTAGTCTCTGGCAGAGAGGCAAAGTGTTTTCAAGAGAAATGGTTAACCAATTGGACTTAGTCTCTGAACGGCAGGCAAATTGTGGCCTTGAGAAATGATTAACCAATTGGACTTAGTCTCTGGCGGAGAGGCAAAGTGTTTTCTCGAGAAATAATTAACCAATGAGGCCAATGGACCTCGGGTTGCATTGGCAGGCCGGGCAATGAGGCTCTTGGGCCCGCGAGAGCAAAATCCGTGCACAGACGGAAGTCCATGAGGTCAGATCCGAGGCCTTTACCCGGCACCCGGTGGGGGTATTCCCGCAGAGAGTAGCGAATCTGCCCGGCGACGGGTCAAGTTGCAATTTCTGGCATGCCACTCCTGGAGCTGGTTCATGAGTTCCCCTCGGAAGTCCCGATGAGGAAAGGGCAAAATGGCGTTTTGCGGGCTTTTAGGGCCTCCTGGACGGTAGGACTACCGCCCGACCTTACGGTTGGAATTGTTGGCAGGGGAGGTTGGCGGGGTACCTGCAGAATAGTAGGAGGTGGCAAATCGAGAATCGGTCGACATCGCCAAAAACCTTCTCGAGCCTCCAGGTCTGCAGGGACCGACCCAGGCTGCCGCCAAACCGACCGACAGGCCCTGCCGGCGGCCATTTTTGGCCATTTTCGGCATTTTTCGCCTCTTTCGGCCGGGATGGAAAAGCGGCGGCCTGAAGCCCGGGCCTGCCCGGGGAGGCCTCATAATCGCCCGGGGGACCGGATTTGCCCCGGTGAGAGCCCCCGAAACGTCCCGAAGCCGGCCGGGAAGGCGGCCAAGGGCGAAGGACCTCGGATTGCATTGGCAGGCCGTGCAAAGTGGCCTCCGGGCCCGCGAGACAATGCAGGGTGCCCTCGGTGTGCCCCTGAGAAATGGTTAACCAAACGAAGGACAGTGCGCCTCGGATTGCATTGGCAGGCCGTGCAAAGGGGCCCCCGGGCCCGCGAGACGTTACAGGTTGCCCTCGGTGTGCCCCTGAGAAATGGTTAACCAATTGGACTTAGTCTCTGGCAGAGAGACAAAGTGTTTTCACGAGAAATGGTTAACCAATTGGACTTAGTCTCTGGCAGAGAGGCAAAGTGTTTTCAAGAGAAATGGTTAACCAATTGGACTTAGTCTCTGGCAGAGAGGCAAAGTGTTTTCACGAGAAATGGTTAACCAATTGGACTTAGTCTCTGGCGGAGAGGCAAAGTGTTTTCAAGAGAAATGATTAACCAATTGGACTTAGTCTCTGGCGGAGAGACAAAGTGTTTTCAAGAGAAATGGTTAACCAATTGGACTTAGTCTCTGGCAGAGAGGCAAAGTGTTTTCAAGAGAAATGGTTAACCAATTGGACTTAGTCTCTGGCAGAGAGGCAAAGTGTTTTCCAGAGAAATGGTTAACCAATTGGACTTAGTCTCTGGCGGAGAGACAAAGTGTTTTCAAGAGAAATGGATAACCAATTGGACTTAGTCTCTGGCAGAGAGGCAAAGTGTTTTCACGAGAAATGGTTAACCAATTGGACTTAGTCTCTGGCAGAGAGGCAAAGTGTTTTCAAGAGAAATGGTTAACCAATTGGACTTAGTCTCTGGCGGAGAGACAAAGTGTTTTCAAGAGAAATGGTTAACCAATTGGACTTAGTCTCTGGCAGAGAGGCAAAGTGTTTTCAAGAGAAATGGTTAACCAATTGGACTTGGTCTCTGAACGGCAGGCAAATTGTGGCCTTGAGAAATGATTAACCAATTGGACTTAGTCTCTGGCGGAGAGGCAAAGTGTTTTCACGAGAAATGGTTAACCACTTGGACTTAGTCTCTGGCAGAGAGACAAAGTGTTTTCACGAGAAATGGTTAACCAATTGGACTTAGTCTCTGGCAGAGAGGCAAAGTGTTTTCAAGAGAAATGGTTAACCAATTGGACTTAGTCTCTGGCAGAGAGGCAAAGTGTTTTCACGAGAAATGGTTAACCAATTGGACTTAGTCTCTGGCGGAGAGGCAAAGTGTTTTCAAGAGAAATGATTAACCAATTGGACTTAGTCTCTGGCGGAGAGACAAAGTGTTTTCAAGAGAAATGGTTAACCAATTGGACTTAGTCTCTGGCAGAGAGGCAAAGTGTTTTCAAGAGAAATGGTTAACCAATTGGACTTAGTCTCTGAACGGCAGGCAAATTGTGGCCTTGAGAAATGATTAACCAATTGGACTTAGTCTCTGGCGGAGAGGCAAAGTGTTTTCTCGAGAAATAATTAACCAATGAGGCCAATGGACCTCGGGTTGCATTGGCAGGCCGGGCAATGAGGCTCTTGGGCCCGCGAGAGCAAAATCCGTGCACAGACGGAAGTCCATGAGGTCAGATCCGAGGCCTTTACCCGGCACCCGGTGGGGGTATTCCCGCAGAGAGTAGCGAATCTGCCCGGCGACGGGTCAAGTTGCAATTTCTGGCATGCCACTCCTGGAGCTGGTTCATGAGTTCCCCTCGGAAGTCCCGATGAGGAAAGGGCAAAATGGCGTTTTGCGGGCTTTTAGGGCCTCCTGGACGGTAGGACTACCGCCCGACCTTACGGTTGGAATTGTTGGCAGGGGAGGTTGGCGGGGTACCTGCAGAATAGTAGGAGGTGGCAAATCGAGAATCGGTCGACATCGCCAAAAACCTTCTCGAGCCTCCAGGTCTGCAGGGACCGACCCAGGCTGCCGCCAAACCGACCGACAGGCCCTGCCGGCGGCCATTTTTGGCCATTTTCGGCATTTTTCGCCTCTTTCGGCCGGGATGGAAAAGCGGCGGCCTGAAGCCCGGGCCTGCCCGGGGAGGCCTCATAATCGCCCGGGGGACCGGATTTGCCCCGGTGAGAGCCCCCGAAACGTCCCGAAGCCGGCCGGGAAGGCGGCCAAGGGCGAAGGACCTCGGATTGCATTGGCAGGCCGTGCAAAGTGGCCTCCGGGCCCGCGAGACAATGCAGGGTGCCCTCGGTGTGCTCCTGAGAAATGGTTAACCAAACGAAGGACAGTGCGCCTCGGATTGCATTGGCAGGCCGTGCAAAGGGGCCCCCGGGCCCGCGAGACGTTACAGGTTGCCCTCGGTGTGCCCCTGAGAAATGGTTAACCAATTGGACTTAGTCTCTGGCAGAGAGACAAAGTGTTTTCACGAGAAATGGTTAACCAATTGGACTTAGTCTCTGGCAGAGAGGCAAAGTGTTTTCAAGAGAAATGGTTAACCAATTGGACTTAGTCTCTGGCAGAGAGGCAAAGTGTTTTCACGAGAAATGGTTAACCAATTGGACTTAGTCTCTGGCGGAGAGGCAAAGTGTTTTCAAGAGAAATGATTAACCAATTGGACTTAGTCTCTGGCGGAGAGGCAAAGTGTTTTCAAGAGAAATGGTTAACCAATTGGACTTAGTCTCTGGCAGAGAGGCAAAGTGTTTTCAAGAGAAATGGTTAACCAATTGGACTTAGTCTCCGAACGGCAGGCAAATTGTGGCCTTGAGAAATGATTAACCAATTGGACTTAGTCTCTGGCGGAGAGGCAAAGTGTTTTCTCGAGAAATAATGAACCAATGAGGCCAATGGACCTCGGGTTGCATTGGCAGGGCGGGCAATGAGGCTCTTGGGCCCGCGAGAGCAAAATCCGTGCACAGACGGAAGTCCATGAGGTCAGATCCGAGGCCTTTACCCGGCACCCGGTGGGGGTATTCCCGCAGAGAGTAGCGAATCTGCCCGGCGACGGGTCAAGTTGCAATTTCTGGCATGCCACTCATGGAGCTGGTTAATGAGTTCCCCGCGGAAGTCCCGATGAGGAATGGGCAAAATGGCGTTTTGCGGGCTTTGGGGCCTCTTCGTCGGTAGGACTACCGCCCGACCTTACGGTTGGAATTGTCGGCAGGGGAGGTTGGCGGGGTACCTGCAGAATAGTAGGAGGTGGCAAATCGAGAATCGGTCGACATCGCCAAAAACCTTCTCGAGCCTCCAGGTCTGCAGGGACCGACCCAGGCTGCCGCCAAACCGACCGACAGGCCCTGCCGGCGGCCATTTTTGGCCATTTTCGGCATTTTTCGCCTCTTTCGGCCGGGATGGAAAAGCGGCGGCCTGAAGCCCGGGCCTGCCCGGGGAGGCCTCCTAATCGCCCGGGGGACCGGATTTGCCCCGGTGAGAGCCCCCGAAACGTCCCGAAGCCGGCCGGGAAGGCGGCCAAGGGCGAAGCACCTCGCATTGCGTTGGCAGGCCGTGCAAAGTGGCCTCCGGGCCCGCGAGACAATGCAGGGTGCCCTCGGTGTGCCCCTGAGAAATGGTTAACCAAACGAAGGACAGTGCGGCTCGGATTGCATTGGCAGGCCGTGCAAAGGGGCCCCCGGGCCCGCGAGACGTTACAGATTGCCCTCGGTGAGCCCCTGAGAAATGGTTAACCAATTGGACTTAGTCTCTGGCAGAGAGACAAAGTGTTTTCACGAGAAATGGTTAACCAATTGGACTTAGTCTCTGGCAGAGAGGCAAAGTGTTTTCAAGAGAAATGGTTAACCAATTGGACTTAGTCTCTGGCGGAGAGACAAAGTGTTTTCAAGAGAAATGGTTAACCAATTGGACTTAGTCTCTGGCAGAGAGGCAAAGTGTTTTCAAGAGAAATGGTTAACCAATTGGACTTTTTCTCTGAACGGCAGGCAAATTGTGGCCTTGAGAAATGATTAACCAATTGGACTTAGTCTCTGGCGGAGAGACCAAGTATTTTCACGAGAAATGGTTAACCAATTGGACTTAGTCTCTGGCAGAGAGGCAAAGTGTTTTCAAGAGAAATGGTTAACCAATTGGACTTAGTCTCTGGCGGAGAGACAAAGTGTTTTCAAGAGAAATGGTTAACCAATTGGACTTAGTCTCTGGCAGAGAGGCAAAGTGTTTTCAAGAGAAATGGTTAACCAATTGGACTTGGTCTCTGAACGGCAGGCAAATTGTGGCCTTGAGAAATGATTAACCAATTGGACTTAGTCTCTGGCGGAGAGGCAAAGTGTTTTCACGAGAAATGGTTAACCACTTGGACTTAGTCTCTGGCAGAGAGACAAAGTGTTTTCACGAGAAATGGTTAACCAATTGGACTTAGTCTCTGGCAGAGAGGCAAAGTGTTTTCAAGAGAAATGGTTAACCAATTGGACTTAGTCTCTGGCAGAGAGGCAAAGTGTTTTCACGAGAAATGGTTAACCAATTGGACTTAGTCTCTGGCGGAGAGGCAAAGTGTTTTCAAGAGAAATGATTAACCAATTGGACTTAGTCTCTGGCGGAGAGACAAAGTGTTTTCAAGAGAAATGGTTAACCAATTGGACTTAGTCTCTGGCAGAGAGGCAAAGTGTTTTCAAGAGAAATGGTTAACCAATTGGACTTAGTCTCTGAACGGCAGGCAAATTGTGGCCTTGAGAAATGATTAACCAATTGGACTTAGTCTCTGGCGGAGAGGCAAAGTGTTTTCTCGAGAAATAATTAACCAATGAGGCCAATGGACCTCGGGTTGCATTGGCAGGCCGGGCAATGAGGCTCTTGGGCCCGCGAGAGCAAAATCCGTGCACAGACGGAAGTCCATGAGGTCAGATCCGAGGCCTTTACCCGGCACCCGGTGGGGGTATTCCCGCAGAGAGTAGCGAATCTGCCCGGCGACGGGTCAAGTTGCAATTTCTGGCATGCCACTCCTGGAGCTGGTTCATGAGTTCCCCTCGGAAGTCCCGATGAGGAAAGGGCAAAATGGCGTTTTGCGGGCTTTTAGGGCCTCCTGGACGGTAGGACTACCGCCCGACCTTACGGTTGGAATTGTTGGCAGGGGAGGTTGGCGGGGTACCTGCAGAATAGTAGGAGGTGGCAAATCGAGAATCGGTCGACATCGCCAAAAACCTTCTCGAGCCTCCAGGTCTGCAGGGACCGACCCAGGCTGCCGCCAAACCGACCGACAGGCCCTGCCGGCGGCCATTTTTGGCCATTTTCGGCATTTTTCGCCTCTTTCGGCCGTGATGGAAAAGCGGCGGCCTGAAGCCCGGGCCTGCCCGGGGAGGCCTCATAATCGCCCGGGGGACCGGATTTGCCCCGGTGAGAGCCCCCGAAACGTCCCGAAGCCGGCCGGGAAGGCGGCCAAGGGCGAAGGACCTCGGATTGCATTGGCAGGCCGTGCAAAGTGGCCTCCGGGCCCGCGAGACAATGCAGGGTGCCCTCGGTGTGCCCCTGAGAAATGGTTAACCAAACGAAGGACAGTGCGCCTCGGATTGCATTGGCAGGCCGTGCAAAGGGGCCCCCGGGCCCGCGAGACGTTACAGGTTGCCCTCGGTGTGCCCCTGAGAAATGGTTAACCAATTGGACTTAGTCTCTGGCAGAGAGACAAAGTGTTTTCACGAGAAATGGTTAACCAATTGGACTTAGTCTCTGGCAGAGAGGCAAAGTGTTTTCAAGAGAAATGGTTAACCAATTGGACTTAGTCTCTGGCAGAGAGGCAAAGTGTTTTCACGAGAAATGGTTAACCAATTGGACTTAGTCTCTGGCGGAGAGGCAAAGTGTTTTCAAGAGAAATGATTAACCAATTGGACTTAGTCTCTGGCGGAGAGGCAAAGTGTTTTCAAGAGAAATGGTTAACCAATTGGACTTAGTCTCTGGCAGAGAGGCAAAGTGTTTTCAAGAGAAATGGTTAACCAATTGGACTTAGTCTCCGAACGGCAGGCAAATTGTGGCCTTGAGAAATGATTAACCAATTGGACTTAGTCTCTGGCGGAGAGGCAAAGTGTTTTCTCGAGAAATAATGAACCAATGAGGCCAATGGACCTCGGGTTGCATTGGCAGGGCGGGCAATGAGGCTCTTGGGCCCGCGAGAGCAAAATCCGTGCACAGACGGAAGTCCATGAGGTCAGATCCGAGGCCTTTACCCGGCACCCGGTGGGGGTATTCCCGCAGAGAGTAGCGAATCTGCCCGGCGACGGGTCAAGTTGCAATTTCTGGCATGCCACTCATGGAGCTGGTTAATGAGTTCCCCGCGGAAGTCCCGATGAGGAATGGGCAAAATGGCGTTTTGCGGGCTTTGGGGCCTCTTCGTCGGTAGGACTACCGCCCGACCTTACGGTTGGAATTGTCGGCAGGGGAGGTTGGCGGGGTACCTGCAGAATAGTAGGAGGTGGCAAATCGAGAATCGGTCGACATCGCCAAAAACCTTCTCGAGCCTCCAGGTCTGCAGGGACCGACCCAGGCTGCCGCCAAACCGACCGACAGGCCCTGCCGGCGGCCATTTTTGGCCATTTTCGGCATTTTTCGCCTCTTTCGGCCGGGATGGAAAAGCGGCGGCCTGAAGCCCGGGCCTGCCCGGGGAGGCCTCCTAATCGCCCGGGGGACCGGATTTGCCCCGGTGAGAGCCCCCGAAACGTCCCGAAGCCGGCCGGGAAGGCGGCCAAGGGCGAAGCACCTCGCATTGCGTTGGCAGGCCGTGCAAAGTGGCCTCCGGGCCCGCGAGACAATGCAGGGTGCCCTCGGTGTGCCCCTGAGAAATGGTTAACCAAACGAAGGACAGTGCGGCTCGGATTGCATTGGCAGGCCGTGCAAAGGGGCCCCCGGGCCCGCGAGACGTTACAGATTGCCCTCGGTGAGCCCCTGAGAAATGGTTAACCAATTGGACTTAGTCTCTGGCAGAGAGACAAAGTGTTTTCACGAGAAATGGTTAACCAATTGGACTTAGTCTCTGGCAGAGAGGCAAAGTGTTTTCAAGAGAAATGGTTAACCAATTGGACTTAGTCTCTGGCGGAGAGACAAAGTGTTTTCAAGAGAAATGGTTAACCAATTGGACTTAGTCTCTGGCAGAGAGGCAAAGTGTTTTCAAGAGAAATGGTTAACCAATTGGACTTTTTCTCTGAACGGCAGGCAAATTGTGGCCTTGAGAAATGATTAACCAATTGGACTTAGTCTCTGGCGGAGAGACCAAGTATTTTCACGAGAAATGGTTAACCAATTGGACTTAGTCTCTGGCAGAGAGGCAAAGTGTTTTCACGAGAAATGGTTAACCAATTGGACTTAGTCTCTGGCAGAGAGGCAAAGTGTTTTCACGAGAAATGGTTAACCAATTGGACTTAGTCTCTGGCGGAGAGACAAAGTGTTTTCAAGAGAAATGGATAACCAATTGGACTTAGTCTCTGGCAGAGAGGCAAAGTGTTTTCACGAGAAATGGTTAACCAATTGGACTTAGTCTCTGGCAGAGAGGCAAAGTGTTTTCACGAGAAATGGTTAACCAATTGGACTTAGTCTCTGGCGGAGAGACAAAGTGTTTTCAAGAGAAATGGTTAACCAATTGGACTTAGTCTCTGGCAGAGAGGCAAAGTGTTTTCAAGAGAAATGGTTAACCAATTGGACTTGGTCTCTGAACGGCAGGCAAATTGTGGCCTTGAGAAATGATTAACCAATTGGACTTAGTCTCTGGAGGAGAGACAAAGTGTTTTCACGAGAAATGGTTAACCAATTGGACTTAGTCTCTGGCAGAGAGGCAAAGTGTTTTCAAGAGAAATGGTTAACCAATTGGACTTGGTCTCTGAACGGCAGGCAAATTGTGGCCTTGAGAAATGATTAACCAATTGGACTTAGTCTCTGGCGGAGAGACAAAGTGTTTTCACGAGAAATGGTTAACCAATTGGACTTAGTCTCTGGCAGAGAGACAAAGTGTATTCACGAGAAATGGTTAACCAATTGGACTTAGTCTCTGGCAGAGAGGCAAAGTGTTTTCACGAGAAATGGATAACCAATTGGACTTTGTCTCTGGCAGAGAGGCAAAGTGTTTTCAAGAGAAATGGTTAACCAATTGGACTTAGTCTCTGGCAGAGAGGCAAAGTGTTTTCCTGAGAAATGGTTAACCAATTGGACTTAGTCTCTGGCGGAGAGGCAAAGTGTTTCCCGTTGTAATGGTTGGCCAATGCACTTCGGATTGCGTTGGTAGGCCGTGGAAAGTGGCTCTTGGGCCCGCGAGAGCAAAATCCGTGCGCAGACGGAAGTCCATGAGGTCAGATCCGAGGCCTTTACCCGGCACCCGGTGGGGGTATTCCCGCAGAGAGTAGCGGGTGTGCCCGGCGACGGGTCAAGTTGCAATTTC
Organism: Cetorhinus maximus; assembly: GCF_964194155.1. Taxonomy (NCBI): domain Eukaryota; kingdom Metazoa; phylum Chordata; class Chondrichthyes; order Lamniformes; family Cetorhinidae; genus Cetorhinus; species Cetorhinus maximus. The sequence continues at coordinate 8,896 of NW_027596777.1, read as the reverse complement.
TGGCATACCACTCCTGGAGCTCGTTAATGAGTTCCCCTCGGAAGTCCCGATGAGAAAATGGCAAAATGGCGTTTTGCGGGCTTTGGGGCCTCCTGGACGGTAGGCCTACCGCCCGACCTTACGGTTGCAATTGTTGGCAGGGGAGGTTGGCGGGGTACCCGGAGATTTTCGGGGACACGATTTTCAGAACATTTTCAGACAACGGTCACACTTTAAAAATGCCCAGAAAAGTGCGACTTTGAGGGTGGTAAGCGTTTTCAAATAGAATACCTTTCAAAGAGCTCTCGGAAGTCCTATATGAGGATTTAAGATGAATTTGTGCGGGCTTTCCGAACTCCGTTGTCGGTCTGAAATATCGGCCAGGGTCCAGACCGGTGGTAACCCTGGTTTAATAAACATGGCGTGTGGCGAAAAGAACAGACAAAATGACAAAGTGTCAAATATATATATACATGTGTATTTATGAACAAAAAAAATCACAAAGTGTCACCTGGCGGTGTACTTGATGATGAAAAATAAAAATACAAAGTCTGTTCACAGGCACCTTTGGGGCGGGGGTGCCTGAGTCCCCTTGGGTTGCACACTATAGAGTGTTTGACATGGACAGAGTCAACACTGTGTGCGTGCCCAGAACCCTTTTGAACGCAGGCGACGCACGCCGGTCGGCATTTCCTCTCCGTGCGAGCGCCAACAGGTTGCTTCCGTTGTTTTATAAATAAGAAAATTGTATTTATGAGCAGCAAAAAAAAAAATCACAAAGTTTCACCTGGCGGTGTACTTGATGATGAGAAATAAAAATACAAAGCCTGTTCGCAGGCACCTAGGGGGCGGGCGGGGTGCCTGAGTCCCCTTGGGTTGCACACTGTAGTGTTTGACATGGGCAGAGTCAGCACTGTGTGCGTGCCCAGAACCGATGTGAAAGCAGGCGACGCACGCCAGTCGGCATTTCCTAGCCGTGCGAGCGCCAACATGTTGCTTCCGATGTTTTACAAATAAGAAAACTGTATTTATGAGCAAAAAAAATCACAAAGTGTCACCTGGCGGTGTACTTGATGATGAATAATAAAAATACAAAGCCTGTTCACAGGCACCTAGGGGGCGGGCGGGGTGCCTGAGTCCCCTTGGGTTGCACACTGTAGTGTTTGACATGGGCAGAGTCAGCACTGTGTGCGTGCCCAGAACCGTTTTGAACGCAGGCGACGCACGCCAGTCGGCATTTCCTAGTCGTGCGAGCGCCAACATGTTGCTTCCGTTGATTTACAAATAAGAGAACTGTATTTATGAGCAATAAAAATCACAAAGTGTCACCTGGCGGTGTACTTGATGATGAAAAATAAAAATACAAAGCCTGTTCACAGGCACCTAGGGGGCGGGCGGGGTGCCTGAGTCCCCTTGG
>NW_027596776.1:0-160822 GCF_964194155.1 Cetorhinus maximus | reverse complement strand
GCCGGTGTGAGGGACAGAGGGAGAGCCGGTGTGAGGGAGGGAGGGAGAGCCGGTGTGAGGGAGGGAGGGAGAGCCGGTGTGAGGGAGGGAGGGAGAGCCGGTGTGAGGGAGGAGGGAGAGCCGGTGTGAGGGAGGGAGGGAGAGCCGGTGTGAGGGACGGAGGGAGAGCCGGTGTGAGGGAGGGAGGGAGAGCCGCTGTGGGTCCTGCTCGAACCTGCCGGGAGACCAGTATTAAGTGCCTGGAAAAACTCAGCAGGTCCGGCAGCTTCGGCGGAGAGGAACATAGTTAACGTTTCGAGTCCGTATGACCCTTCATCAGAACTAAGGATAAATAGAGAAGGGGTGAAATATAAGCTGGTTTAAGGGGGGGTGGGACAGGTAGAGCTGGATAGAGGGGCCAGTGATAGGTGGAGATAACCAAAAGATGTCACAGACATAGGGACAAAGAGGTGTTGAAGGTGGCGATATTATCTAAAGGAATGTGCTCATTAAGAGTAGAAAACAGGACAAGCAAGGTACAGATAGCAAATCTATATAAATTATTGGGAAAAAAGTGGGGGGGATGGGAAAGGGGGTGGGGATGGAGGAGAGAGTTCACGATCTGAAATTGTTGAACTCAATATTCAGTCCGGAAGGCTGTAAAGTGCCTAGTCGGAAGATGAGGTGCTGTTCCTCCAGTTTGCGTTGAGCTTCACTGGAACAATGCAGCAGGCCAAGGACAGACATGTGGGTATGAGAGCAGGGTGGAGTGTTAAAATGGCAAGCGACAGGGAGGTCTGGGTAATGCTTGCGGACAGACTGAAGGTGTTCTGCAAAGCGGGTCCACCCAGTCTGCGTTTGGTCTCTCCAATGTAGAGGAAACCGCATTGGGAGCAGCGAATGCAGTAGACTAAATTGAGGAAGTGCAAGTGAAATGCTGCCTCACTTGGAAGGAGTGTTTGGGCCCTTGGACGGTGAGGAGAGGGTGAAGTAAAGGGGCAGGTGTTGCACCTTCTGCGGGGGCATGGGAAGGTGTCGTGGGAAGGGGTTGAGGTGTAGAGGGTGATGGAGGAGTGGACCAGGGTGTTCCGGAGGGAACGATCCCTTTGTGTGTGTGTGTGTGTGTGGTTGACTGTGTGTATGGGTGTGTGTATGAAAGAGTGTGTGTGTGTCAGTGTGTGAGAGTATGTGTCAGTGTGTGTCTGTGTGGCAGTCTTTGTGTGAGTGTGTGTATGTGTGTGAGTGTGTGTATGTGTTTGTGTGAGTGTGTGTATGTGTTTGTGTGAGTGTGTGTATGTGTTTGTGTGTGTGTGTATGTGTTTGTGTGTGTGTGTATGTGTTTGTGTGACAGTGTGTGTGTGTGTGTGTGTGTATGTGTTTGTGTGACTGTGAGTGTGTATGAGTTTGTGTGTGAGTGTGTGTATGTGTTTGTGTATGTGTTTGTGTGAGTGTGTGTATGTTTGTGTGTATGTGTTTGTGTGAGTGTGTGTATGTGTTTGTGTGAGTGTGTGTATGTTTGTGTGTATGTGTTTGTGTGAGTGTGTGTATGTGTTTGTGTGAGTGTGTGTATGTGTTTGTGTGAATGTGTTAGTGTGTGTGTGAATGTGTTAGTGTGTGTGTGACAGTGTGTGTGTGTGTGTATGTGTTTGTGTGTGTGTGTGTGACAGTGTGAGTGTGTGTATGTGTGACAGTGTGTGTGTATGTGTTTGTGTGGCTGAGTGTGTATGAGTTTGTGTGTGTGTGTAACAGTGTGTGTGTGTGACAGTGTTTGTGTGTGTGTGTGTGTGTGTGTGTTTGTGAGAGTGTGTGTCAGTGTGTGTGTGAGACAGTGTATGCGTGTGAGTGTCTGTATGTGTTTGTGTGAGAGTGTGTGTCAGTGTGTGAGTTTGTGTGTGAAGATTGAAGTTAGTTAGTGAAGGCGACCATGGTCAACCATCCGGTTCATACTCACCAGACGTACCACAGACGCGTGAGATGGGAATCCAGATTGGAGCAGCTGAGGACAGAACAAGGGAGAACGATTAATTAAAAATCAAAGTGAAGATTCAGGAATTGAGGAGGGGGTGCTCTCCCTCAGTACTGACCCTCCGACAGTGCGGCTCTCCCTCAGTACTGACCCTCCGACAGTGCGGCTCTCCCTCAGTACTGACCCTCCGACAGTGCGGCTCTCCCTCAGTACTGACCCTCCGACAGTGCGGCCCTCCCTCAGCACTGACCCTCCGACAGTGCGGCTCTCCCTCAGCACTGACCCTCCGACAGTGCGGCGCTCCCTCAGTACTGACCCTCTGACAGTGCGGCTCTCCCTCAGTACTGACCCTCCGACAGTGCGGCTCTCCCTCAGCACTGACCCTCTGACAGTGCGGCGCTCTCTCAGTACTGACCCTCCGACAGTGCGGCTCTCCCTCAGTACTGACCCTCTGACAGTGCGGCTCTCCCTCAGCACTAACCCTCCGACAGTGCGACTCTCCCTCAGCACTAACACTCCGACAGTGCGGCTCTCCCTCAGCACTGACCCTCTGACAGTGCGGCGCTCTCTCAGTACTGACCCTCCGACAGTGCGGCTCTCCCTCAGTACTGACCCTCTGACAGTGCGGCTCTCCCTCAGCACTAACCCTCCGACAGTGCGACTCTCCCTCAGCACTAACACTCCGACAGTGCGGCTCTCCCTCAGTACTGACCCTCCAACAGTGCGGCGCTCCCTCAGTACTGACCCTCCGACAGTGCGGCTCTCCCTCAGCACTAACCCTCCGACAGTGCGACTCTCCCTCAGCACTAACACTCCGACAGTGAGGCTCTCCCTCAGTACTGACCCTCCAACAGTGCGGCGCTCCCTCAGTACTGACCCTCCAACAGTGCGGCGCTCCCTCAGTACTGACCCTCCAACAGTGCGGCGCTCCCTCAGTACTGACCCTCCGACAGTGCGGCGCTCCCTCAGCACTGACCCTCCGACAGTGCGACTCTCCCTCAGCACTGACCCTCCAACAGTGCGGCTCTCCCTCAGTACTGACCCTCTGACAGTGCGGCTCTCCCTCAGCACTAACCCTCCGACAGTGCGGCTCTCCCTCAGCACTAACACTCCGACAGTGCGGCTCTCCCTCAGTACTGACCCTCCGACAGTGCGGCACTCCCTCAGTACTGACCCTCCGACAGTGCGGCACTCCCTCAGTACTGACACTCCGACAGTGCGGCTCCCCTCAGCACTAACCCTCCGACAGTGCGGCTCTCCCTCAGCACTAACCCTCCGACAGTGCGGCTCTCCCACAGTACTGACCCTCCGACAGTGCGGCTCTCCCTCAGCACTAACCCTCCGACAGTGCGGCTCTCCCACAGTACTGACCCTCCGACAGTGCGGCTCTCCCACAGTACTGACCCTCCGACAGTGCGGCTCTCCCTCAGCACTGACCCTCCGACAGTGCGGCTCTCCCACAGTACTGACCCTCCGACAGTGCGGCTGTCCCTCAGCACTAACCCTCCGACAGTGCGGCGCTCCCTCAGCACTGACCCTCCGACAGTGCGGTGCTCCCTCAGTACTGACCCATCGACAGTGCGGCGCTCCCTCAGCACTGACCCTCCGACAGTGCGGCGCTCCCTCAGCACTGACCCTCCGACAGTGCGGCTCTCCCTCAGTACTGACCCTCGGACAGTGCGGCTCTCCCTCAGCACTAACCCTCCGACAGTGCGGCTCTCCCTCAGTACTGACCCTCCGACAGTGCGGCTCTCCCTCAGTACTGACCTTCCGACAGTGCGGCACTCCCTCAGTACTGACCCTCCGACAGTGTGGCGCTCCCTCAGCACTAACCCTCCGACAGTGCGGCGCTCCCTCAGTTCTGACCCTCCGACAGTGCGGCGCTCCCTCAGTACTGACCCTCCGACAGTGCAGCGCTCCCTCAGTACTGACCCTCCGACAGTGCGGCGCTCCCTCAGTACTGACCCTCCGACAGTGCGGCTCTCCCTCAGTACTGACCCTCCGACAGTGCGGCTCTCCCTCAGTACTGACCCTCCAACCATGCGGCACTTCCTTAGCACTGACCCTCTGACAGTGCGGCGCTCCCTCAGTACTGACCCTCTGACAGTGCGGCGCTCCCTCAGCACTGACCCTCCGACAGTGCGGCGCTCCCTCAGCACTGACCCTCCGACAGTGCGGCGCTCCCTCAGCACTGACCCTCCGACAGTGCGGCTCTCCCTCAGTACTGACCCTCTGACAGTGCGGCGCTCCCTCAGCACTGACCCTCCGACGGTGCGGCTCTCCCTCAGTACTGACCCTCCGACAGTGCGGCGCTCCCTCAGTACTGACCCTCTGACAGTGCAAGAATGTGAGGGATGGGTATTAAATTGCAGGCTTGTAAAATGTAGAGATTTGAAAGGAATGTTTTTCTGGCCTGCAGGCAAAGTGCTTTCTATCTCTGAGCAATGGGCCGATTGTGCAGCGCTTTCAATGAGTTAGCTGTGGCATGATGGGCTGAATAGCCTCTGTCTCCTGTTTATTACGCAATGAACTTTCATTGTGCGTAGAAAATGGAGGTCACACTCACTGTTCACTGGAGGCACACTCATCATTATCGCTACGAACCCCCACCATCTGCTCCGGGAGAGAGAGGGAGAGTGACGTTAGCAGTTATGGACCTGACAAAAAAAATCACACAGAGAGAGTGTGAGAGGGAATGAGAGAGAGAGAGAGTCGGAGAAAGACAGAGAGAGAGACAGACAGCGTCAGAGAGAATGAGAGAGTGACACACAGAAAGGTATAGAGAGAGAGAGACAGAGTCAGAGAGAATGAAGACAGAGAGAGAGACAGAGAGAGTACGACAAAGAATAAGAGAGTGACACAGAGAGAGAGACAGACACAGACAGAGAGAGAGAGACACACAGAGAGAGTGTGACAGAGAATAAGAGAGTGACATGGAGAGGTACAGAGAGAGACAGACAGACAGACAGACAGAGAGAGTGTGACAGAGAATAAGAGAGTGACATAGAGAGGTACAGAGAGAGACAGACAGACAGACAGAGAGAGAGACAGAGAGAGTGTGACAGAGAATAAGAGAGTGACATAGAGAGGTACACAGAGAGAGAGACAGACAGAGAGTGAGAGAGAGAGACAGAGAGAGTGTAACAGAGAATAAGAGAGTGACATAGAGAGGTACAGAGAGAGATAGACAGACAGACAGAGAGTGAGAGACAGAAAGAGTGTGACAGAGAATAAGAAAGTGACACAGAGAGGTACGGAGAGAGACAGACAGAGAGTGATACAGAGAGAGTGTGACAGAGAATAGGAAAGTGACACAGAGAGGTACAGAGAGAGACAGACAGACAGAGAGAGGGAGACAGAGTGTGACAGAGAATAAGAGAGTGACATAGAGAGGTACAGAGAGAGACAGACAGACAGAGAGTGATACAGAGAGAGTGTGACAGAGAATAAGAAAGTGACACAGAGAGGTACAGAGAGAGACAGACAGACAGAGAGAGGGAGACAGAGAGAGTGTGACAGAGAATAAGAGAGTGACATAGAGAGGTACAGAGAGAGAGAGACAGACAGACAGAGAGAGAAAGACTGAGAGAGGTGGAAGGGGACAGTTTAACATTAGAATGTGTGTGGGGGATGGAGAGATGAATCTGTCGAGAGGGATGGAGACAAAGTGTACTCTTCTGAGCAGGGAGACTGTGATCTGACCTGAAAAAGGATGGACAGAGTGTAGGGGACAGGGCTGAGATAGGAGGAGAGCTCAGCCAAGACTGGATAGAGCGAGGTAAGGAGGGAACGTGTAGTTAAAGAGAGAGGAGGGAATGTTCAGGTAGAGAGAGGAGGGAATGTTCATTTAGAGAGAGGAGAGAATGTTCAGTTAGAGAGAGAGGGAAGGAGGGAATGCTCAGTTAGAGAGAGAGGGAAGGAGGGAATGTTCAGTTAGAGAGAGAGAGGGAAGGAGGGAATGCTCAGTTAGAGAGAGAGAGGAGGAGGGAAGGTTCAGTTAGAGAGAGAGGGAAGGAGGGAATGTTCAGTTAGAGAGAGAGAGGGAAGGAGGGAATGCTCAGTTAGAGAGAGAGAGGAGGAGGGAATGTTCAGTTAGAGAGAGAGGGAAGGAGGGAATGTTCAGTTAGAGAGAGAGAGGGAAGGAGGAAATGTTCACTTAGAGAGAGAGGGAAGGAGGGAATGTTCAGTTAGAGAGAGAGGGAAGGAGGGAATGTTCAGTTAGAGAGAGAGGGAAGGAGGGAATGCTCAGTTAGAGAGAGGGAAGGAGGGAATGTTCAGTTAGAGAGAGAGGGAAGGAGGGAATGTTCAGTTAGAGAGAGAGGGAAGGAGGGAATGTTCAGTTAGAGAGAGAGGGAAGGAGGGAATGCTCAGTTAGAGAGAGAGGGAAGGAGGGAATGCTCAGTTAGAGAGAGAGGAGGGAATGTTCAGTTAGAGAGAGAGGGAAGGAGGGAATGTTCAGTTAGAGAGAGAGGGAAGGAGGGGGGAATGTTCAGTTAGAGAGAGAGGGAAGGAGGGAATGTTCAGTTAGAGAGAGAGAGGAGGAGGGGGGAATGTTCAGTTAGAGAGAGAGGGAAGGAGGGAATGTTCAGTTAGAGAGAGAGGGAATGTTCAGTTAGAGAGAGAGAGGGAAGGATGGAATGTTCAGTTAGAGAGGGAGGGAAGGTGTGAATGTTCAGTTAGAGAGAGAGAGAGGGAGGGAGGGAATGTTCAGTTAGAGAGAGAGAGGGGAGGAGGGAATGTTCAGTTAGAGAGAGAGGGAAGGAGCGAATGTTCAGTTAGAGAGAGAGGGAAGGAGCGAATGTTCAGTTAGAGAGAGAGGGAAGGAGGGAATGTTCAGTTAGAGAGAGGAGGAGGAGGGAATGTTCAGTTAGAGAGAGAGGGAAGGAGCGAATGTTCAGTTAGAGAGAGAGGGAAGGAGGGAATGTTCAGTTAGAGAGAGAGGGAAGGAGGGAGTGTTCAGTTAGAGAGAGAGAGGGAAGGAGGGAATGTTCATTTAGAGAGAGAGAGGGAAGGAGGGAATGTTCAGTTAGAGAGAGAGAGGGAAGGAGGGAATGTTCAGTTAGAGAGAGAGAGGGAAGGAGGGAATGTTCAGTTGGAGAGAGAGAGAGGGAAGGAGGGAATGTTCAGTTGGAGAGAGAGAGAGGGAAGGAGGGAATGTTCAGTTAGAAAGAGAGAGGGAAGGAGGGAATGTTCAGTTAGAGAGAGAGGAAGGAGGGAATGTTCAGTTGGAGAGAGAGAGGAGGAGGGAATGTTCAGTTAGAGAGAGGGAAGGAGGGAATGTTCAGTTGGAGAGAGACGGACGGAGGGAATGTTCAGTTAGAGAGAGGGAAGGAGGGAATGTTCAGTTAGAGGGAGGGAAGGAGGGAATGTTCAGTTAGAGAGAGAGAGGGAAGGAGGGAATGCTCAGTTAGAGAGAGAGAGGGAAGGAGGGAATGCTCAGTTAGAGAGAGAGAGGGAAGGAAGGAATGTTCAGTTAGAGAGAGAGAGGGAAGGAGGGAATGTTCAGTTGGAGAGAGAGAGGAGGAGGGAATGTTCAGTTGGAGAGAGACGGAAGGAGGGAATGTTCAGTTGGAGAGAGAGAGGGAGGGAACATTCCATTGGTGACACTGAGGAATTACTGGCCTGACACAGGATGGAGAGAGAGTAAAAGTTAATGGTTGTCCTGCTCGGCACCTCCATTCCCTCCAAGCTCAGAGTCCAGCTGCTCTAGAACAGACGTGTCCCCACCAGCACCTCTCTCTGTCTCTCTCTCTCTCTCTGTCTCTCTCTCTGTCTCTCTCTCTCTGTCGCTCTGTCGCTCTCTCCCTCTCCCCCTGTCTCTCCCCCTCTGCCTCTCTCCCCCTCTGTCGCTCTGTCTCTCTCTCTCTGTTGCTCTCTCTCTGTTGCTCTCTCTGTCCCTCTCTCTCTCTGTCTCTCTCTCTGCCGCTCTGCCTCTCTCTCTCTCTCTCTCTCTGCTGCTCTGTCTCTCTCTCTCTCTGTCTCTCACCCTGTCTCTGTCTCTCTCTTTCTGTCTCTCCCTCTCTGAATGGATGACGTGGCTCCTTTAATACACCCCTTACCATCACCCTCCCCTCCCCATGTGATTGCCTTCCCAGTTAAGGAGGACCTTGCTCCGAGGCAGTGTTCCGGTCAGTAGCCTTGACCTTGACCAGCTGCTGCTACAACCTGTGGCTCTGGGGTCTCAGTTAAAGCTCACAGACTCACCAGTAGGGTCACAACAGCAAACAGGCAGCAGCAGTGTCCCCTCTCTCTGTCTCTCTCTCTCTCCCTGTCTCTGTCTCTCCCTGTCTCTCCCTCTCTCTCTCCCTGTCTCCCTGTCTCTCTCTCTCTCCCTGTCTCTCTCTCTCTGTCTCCCTGTCTCTCTCTCTCTGTCTCTCTCTCTCTGTCTCTCCCTGTCTCTCCCTCTCTCTCTCCCTGTCTCTCTCTCTCTGTCTCTCTGTCTCCCTCTCTCTGTCTCTCTCTCTCTTCTCTCTCTGTCTCTCTCTCTCTGTCTCCCTGTCTCTCTCTCTGTCTCTGTGTCTCTCTCTGTCTCCCTGTCTCTCTGTCTCTCTGAGTCCCTCTCTCCCTGTCTCTCTGTCTCTCTCTGTCTCCCTCTCTCTCTCTCTCTGTCTCCCTCTCTCTCTCTCTCTCTGTATCCCTCTCTCTCTCTCTGTCTGTCTCTCTCTCTCTCTGTCTGTCTCTCTCTCTCTCTGTCTCTCTCTCTCTCTGTCTTGCTCTCTGTCTCCCTGTCTCTCTCTCTGTCTCTGTGTCTCTCTCTGTCTCCCTGTCTCCCTGTCTCTCTGTCTCTCTGTCTCCCTCTCTCCCTGTCTCTCTCTCTCTCTCTCTCTCCCTCTGTCTCTCTGCCCCTCTCTCTCCCTCTGTCTCTCTCTCTGTCCCTCTCTCTCCCTCTGTCTCTGTCCCTCTCTCTCCCTCTGTCTCTGTCCCTCTCTCTCCCTCTGTCTCTGTCCCTCTCTCTCCCTCTGTCTCTGTCCCTCTTTCTCCCTCTGTCTCTGTCCCTCTCTCTCCCTCTGTCTCTGCCCCTCTCTCTCTCCCTGTCTCTGCCCCTCTCTCCCCCTCTGTCTCTGCCCCTCTCTCCCCCTCTGTCTCTGCCCCTCTCTCCCCCTCTGTCTCTGCCCCTCTCTCCCCCTCTGTCTCTGCCCCTCTCTCCCCCTCTGTCTCTGCCCCTCTCTCTTCTTCTGTCTCTGCCCCTCTCCCTCCGTCTGTCTCTGCCCCTCTCCCTCCATCTGTCTCTGCCCCTCTCCCTCCATCTGTCTCTGCCTCTCTCCCTCCGTCTGTCTCTGCCTCTCTCCCTCTGTCTGTCTCACGCTCTCTCTCTCTCCGCCTCGCGCTCTCTCTCTCTGCCTCTTGATCTCTCTCTGGCGCTGCCCCTCTCTCCGTCTCTCTGTGTGTATCTCTATTTCTGTCTCTCTGTCAGACTCTCTGACTCTCACTTTCTCTCTCCCTCTCTATTTCCTGCTCTCTCTCTGGCGCTGCCTCTCTCACTTTCTCTCTCTCTTCTCCTATCACTATCTTTGTCTGTTGCATTCTCTGTTTCTGCTGCTTTCTCTCCATCTTTTTATTCAACACTCTCCCTCTCTTTCTCTCTCTCTCTCCCTCTCTCCCTCACCCACCTCCTATCCCTGCTGCTCTCTCTCCATCCCATCCTCTCTCCCTCTCTCTTTCTCTCTCTCTGACTCCCATACACCAACGAGACACAGTAAGGATGTAGGTCTGAGAGAGGAGATACCCTCTCTGTAATTTCAGCCCTCAATCAGACATGGTGGAAACTCACGTCCTTACCCTTGTCACGGTTAATGATGAGAGATTAAAGGTCACACATACAACAGTAAACCCACAATGTGGAAATTAAACCTCCAGAAGTGCTGTCCTCCCTCAGTACTGACCCTCCGACAGTGCGGCGCTCTCTCAGCACTGACCCTCCGACAGTGCGGCGCTCCCTCAGTACTGACCCTCCGACAGTGCGGCGCTCCCTCAGCACTGACCCTCCGACAGTGCGGCGCTCCCTCAGCACTGACCCTCCGACAGTGCGGCGCTCTCTCAGCACTGACCCTCCGACAGTGCGGCGCTCCCTCAGTACTGACCCTCCGACAGTGCGGCTCTCCCTCAGTACTGACACTCGGACAGTGCTGCGTTCCCTCAGTACTGACCCTCCGACAGTGCAGAGCTCCCTCAGCACTGACCCTCCGACAGTGCGGAGCTCCCTCAGCACTGACCCTCCGACAGTGCGGCGCTCCCTCAGTACTGACCCTCCGACAGTGCGGCGCTCCCTCAGTACTGACACTCGGACAGTGCTGCGTTCCCTCAGTACTGACCCTCCGACAGTGCAGAGCTCCCTCAGCACTGACCCTCCGACAGTGCGGAGCTCCCTCAGTACTGACCCTCCGACAATGCAGAGCGACAGGGAGTGAAATGGGGAGAGAGATTGAGAGAGAGAGAGAAACAGAGAGGGAGATGGCGAGAGAGATTGAGAGACAGGGAGAGTGATGGTGAGAGACAGGGAGAGTGATGGTGAGAGACAGAGAGAGAGATGGCGAGAGAGATTGAGAGAGAGACAAAGAGGGAGATGGTGAGAGAGATGGTGAGAGAGATTGAGAGAGATTGAGACAGAGAGAGATGGTGAGAGAGATGGTGAAAGAGATTGAGAGAGGGAGACAGAGAGAGAGATGGTGAAAGAGATTGAGAGAGAGGGAGACAGAGAGAGAGATGGTGAGAGAGATTGAGAGAGAGACAAAGAGGGAGATGGTGAGAGAGATTGAGAGACAGAGAGAGAGATGGTGAGAGAGATGGTGAGAGAGATTGAGAGAGAGGGAGACAGAGAGAGAGATGGTGAAAGAGATTGAGAGAGAGGGAGACAGAGAGAGAGATGGTGAGAGAGATTGAGAGAGAGACAAAGAGGGAGATGGTGAGAGAGATTGAGAGAGAGGGAGACAGAGAGAGATGGTGAGAGAGATTGAGAGAGAGGGAGACAGAGAGAGAGATGGTGAGAGAGATTGAGAGAGAGGGAGACAGAGAGAGAGATGGTGAGAGAGATTGAGAGAGAGGGAGACAGAGAGAGAGATGGTGAGAGAGATTGAGAGAGAGGGACTGCTGCCCCTGGAGTCAGTACAACCAGCCTCTCATTCTGATCTCAGGGGAAGTGTCATTGTGAAATGGAACCAAGAGGCAGAAACAGTTTTGAGGAAGTTTACGCCCTGACATCGAGTCTGAGGAAAGACTGAGACACATCTGAGAGAGAGAGAGAAGCAGACAGGACAGGAACGGAGGAGAGAGACCCCCTCAGACACAAACCATGGAGCAGGATACCAAATACATGAATATGAGACTCGTGAAAAACAACACGACAGAGCCCAGTGAACGTAGGTTAAACTGTTCAATAGAGGGAGAGAGAGAGAGAGAGAGAGCGAGTGGGGGACAGAGAGAGGGACTGAGGGAGAGGGCAAGTGAGACAGACAGGGGGAGAGAGGGAAGGCAAGAGAAAGAGAGATAGAGAAAGAGGAAGGTAGAGCAGTGGGGAAGGGAGAGAGAGTGAGTGTGAAAGATAGAGATAGAGTGAGAATGAGGCACAGGGAGAGGGGAAATGTGAAACATGGAGAGAGAGCAAGAGAGAGAGAAAAAGTGAGATGTAGACTGAAGGAGAGACAAAAAGAGCATGAAAAAAAGACCAAGAGAGAAAAGGAGGAAAGGGGGATAGAGAAACGAAATCAGAAGAGAGGTAGATAAAGTCAGACAGACAGAGAGAGACAGAATGAAGGAGAGACAGAGAGATGGAGAGACAAAACCCAGGGGGAGAGAGAGAGAGACAGGGGAATCTATACTCTGTATCTAACCCCATGCTGTACCTGTCCTGGGAGTGTTTGATGGGGACAGTGTGGAGGGAGCTTTACTCTGTATCTAACCCCGTGCTGTACCTGTCCTGGGAGTGTTTGATGGGGACAGTGTAGAGGGAGCTTTACTCTGTATCTAACCCTGTGCTGTACCTGTCCTGGGAGTGTTTGATGAGGACGGTGTAGAGGGAGCTTTACTCTGTATCTAACCCTGTGCTGTACCTGTCCTGGGTGTATTTCATGTGGACGGTGTAGAGGGAGCTTTACTCTGTATCTAACCCCGTGCTGTACCTGTCCTGGGAGTGTTTGATGAGGACGGTGTAGAGGGAGCTTTACTCTGTATCTAACTCTCATCCAGTGTATAGTTTTTGTTTCCGTTTTCCAGACGATCCGGAGATCTTGTATGCGGAGCTGAATCTTCCTCCTGCCTCTGGGACAACTAAGGTCCGTACAACAGGTTAGTTATGGATATCGTATGTCAGTCGTAAGATACTGATTTGTGTCAAACCTGCTGCACTTTAGTCGTTTCTCAATTGCGTTGTACATGATGCATTAGGTCGACATTGATTCTTCCAGTTTCATCTTGTTACGCCCGAGTCAAAATCGTACCTGATCCATGTCCTCTCTGCTTGTTACAGCTTAGTTATGTATTTGTTAGACCTTAATTATGGGTCTGCTAATCTCTGTTTAGAAACTGAATACCCTCCGACTGTCAAAACTGAGCGACACGTCTCTTCCCTGCCACTCACATCTCAGTTTCGTGTTGGTTACATCGTAGTTATGTCACAGTTAAGCATGAGTCCTGTCCTCGTTGTGCTTCTGCAGTGTGTCATTTGCACCTTAGTGGCGTGTGTGTTACGTCTCAATTACACTTCGCTTGCACGTCCATTGCACATTCGTTGCATCTTAGCTGCGTTTCTGTTGGGCCTTAGCCACGTGACGATCGCACCGTCGCTACGTGCCTGTTGTTCCTCGGTTTCCATGCCTGCTCATTATGTGTTACACATGTTGTAGGGGGGAGTTAAGTCTTTGCTAAGTGGCAGCTGTGTGTCTACTGCCTGTAGCTGGTAAAGCAAACATTTGAGATGCACCTGGCTAAGTTCTAGTTACGTCTTGGTGTGCTCCAGAGCTGGGTGTCATGTCGCTGTGCGTGTTGTTGCTCTGTCGTTGTCCTCTGCTTCCCACCTACATCACACATACTGACCAAACTGTCCTCACGTTCTTCATCCCTTCTCACTCCCTCTCTCCGTCTCTGGTAGGTGAACAGGAACCAAGTTACGCCCAAGTCAACTTCACTCCGCAGCAGAACCAAGGCCCAGAGGTGACCTTGGATAAAGGTCAGTTATCCTGGATTGTGGGGTCAGAGGTCACAATGGTTCAGGGTAGTCGAGGGGAGGGACGTGGTGAAGGGGGAGGGGATTCACCTCGCTATCTCTGTAACCTCCTCCAAACCCTACAAACCTCCCTATCTCTGTAACCTCCTCCAGCACCTACACCCCTCCCTATCTCTGTAACCTCCTCCAGCACCTACACCCCTCCCTATCTCTGTAACCTCCTCCAGCCCCTACAACCTTCCCTATCTCTGTAACCTCCTCCAGCCCCTACACCCCTCCCTATCTCTGTAACCTCCCCCAGTCCCTACAACCCTCCCTATCTCTGTAACCTCCTCCACCCCTACACCCCTCCCTATCTCTGTAACCTCCTCCAGCCCCTACAACCCTCCCTATCTCTGTAACCTCCTCCAGCCCCTACAACCCTCCCTATCCCTGTAACCTCCTCCACTCCACTACAACCCTCCATATCTCTGTAACTTCCTCCAGCCCCTACACCCCTCCCTATCTCTGTAACCTCCTCCAGCCCCTACAACCCTCCCTATCTCTGTAACCTCCTCCAGCCCCCTACACCCCTCCCTATCTCTGAAACCTCCTCCAGCCCCCTACACCCCTCCCTATCTCTGAAACCTCCTGCCACCCTCCGTTATCTCTGCACTGCTCCAATTCCGGCCTCTCAGGCGTTCCCCGATTCCCATCGCTCCGCCATTAGCAGCCGGGCCTTCAGCTGCCTGGGGTCTGGTGCTCTGGAATTCCCTTCCTAAACCTATCCACCTCTTTCTCTCAGTCTCTCTCTCTCTCTATCTCCTCATTTTAGATGCTCCTTGTACCGATCTCTCTGTCTGAGCTTTTGGTTTCCTGTCCCTAATATCTCCCTGTGTGACTCGGTGTTCGATTCTCTTTGATAACCCTCCTGTACCGTGCGCTGGGATGTGAAACGAGGGATATAAACGAGTAACGTGGTTGTTGTTTCTCTCGATAAGGGAGGTAGATACGTCACCATTGTCTGTTCCGTGAAGTTACATAGGCTGCTCAACATGGGTCAATCTTTACTTCTCTATTCCAGGTAAAACTGGGCAGGAAACAGCTGGAGGAAGAAGATCAAAAAAATACAGATGTCTCATCGTGGTCGGCCTCATTGCCTTAATCTGCAACTTCGCAATTATTACAGGTCTCTCAGTCCACGGTACGGGGAGGAACATCTCACTGTAACACTCTGATATATCCCACACCCCTCACTGTAACACTCTGATATATCCCACACCCCTCACTGTAACACTCTGATATATCCCACACCCCTCACTGTAACACCCTGATATATATCACACCCCTCACTGTACAACCCTGATATATCCCACACCCACCACTGTAACACCCTGATATATCCCACACCCCTCACTGTAACACTCTGATATATCCCACACCCCTCACTGTAACACTCTGATATATCCCACACCCCTCACTGTAAAACAATAATATATCCCACACCCCTCACTGTAACACCCTGATATATCCCACACCCCTCACTGTAACACTCTGATATATCCCACACCCCTCACTGTAACACGCTGATATATCCCACACCCCTCACTGTAACACTCTGATATATCCCACACCCCTCACTGTAACACTCTGATATACACCGCACCCCTCACTGTAACACGCTGATATATCCCACACCCCTCACTGTAACACTCTGATATATCCCACACCCCTCACTGTAACACACTTTAATATCCCACACCCCTCACTGTAACACTCTGATATATCCCACACCCCTCACTGTAACAAACTTTAATATCCCACATCCCTCACTGTAACACACTTTAATATCCCACACCCCTCACTGTAACACTCTGATATATCCCACACCCCTCACTGTAACACACTTTAATATCCCACACCCCTCACTGTAACACACTTTAATATCCCACACCCCTCACTGTAACACTCTGATATATCCCACACCCCTCACTGTAACACTCTGATATATCCCACACCCCTCACTGTAAAACAATAATATATCCCACACCCCTCACTGTAACACCCTGATATATCCCACACCCCTCACTGTAACACTCTGATATATCCCACACCCCTCACTGTAACACTCTGATATACCCCACACCCCTCACTGTAACACTCTGATATATCCCACACCCCTCACTGTAACACTCTGATATATCCCACACCCCTCGCTGTAACACTCTGATATACCCCACACCCCTCACTGTAACACTCTGATATATCGCGCAGCCCTCACTGTAACACTCTGATATATCGCACACACCTCACTGTAACACTCTGATATACCCCACACCCCTCACTGTAACACTCTGATATATCGCGCAGCCCTCACTGTAACACTCTGATATACCCCACACCACTCACTGTAACACTCTGATATACCCCACACCCCTCACTGTAACACTCTGATATATAGCGCAGCCCTCACTGTAACACTCTGATATACCCCACACCACTCACTGTAACACTCTGATATATCCCACACCCCTCACTGTAACACTCTGATATATCCAGCACCACTCACTGTAACACTCTGATATATCCCATACCCCTCACTGTAACACTCTGATATATCCCGCACCCCTCACTGTAAGACTCTGATATATCCCAAACCCCTCACTGTAACACTCTGATATATCCCACACCCCTCACTGTAACACTCTGATCCATCCCACACCGCTCACTGTAACACCATGATCCATCCCACTCCCCTCACTGTAACACCCTGATATATCCCACATCTCTGACCGTAACACTCCGATATATCCCATACCCCTCACTGTAACACCCTGATATATCCTACACCCCTCACTGTAACCCTCCGATATATCCCACACCCCGCACTGTAACACTCTGATATATCCCGCACCCCTCACTGTAACACCCTGATATATACCACACCCCTCACTGTAACACCCTGATACATCCCACACCCCTCACTGTAACACTCTGATATATCCCACACCCCTCACTGTAACACCCTGATATATCACACGCCCCTCACTGTAACAATCTGATAAATCCCACACCCCTCACTGTAACACTCTGATATATCCCACACCCCTCACTGTAACACCCTGATATATCCCACACCCCTCACTGTAACATCCTGATACATCCCACACCCCTCACTGTAACACTCTGATATATCCCACACCCCTCACTGTAACACTCAGATATATCACACACCCCTCACTGTAACACTCTGATATATCCCACACCCCTCACCGTAACACTCTGATATATCCCACACCCCTCACTGTAACACTCTGATATACCCCACACCCCTCACTGTAACACTCTGATATACCCCACACCCCTCACTGTAACACCCTGATATATATCACACCCCTCACTGTAACACCCTGATATATCCCACACCCCCCACTGTAACACCCTGATATATCCCACACCCCTCACTGAAACACCCTGATATATCCCACACCCCTCACTGTAACACTCTGATATATCCCACACCCCTTACTGTAACACTCTGATATATCCCCCACCCCTCACTGTAACACCCTGATATATCCCACACCCCTCACTGTAACACTCTGATATAACCCATACCCCTCACTGTAACACTCTGATATATCCCGCACCCCTCACTGTAACACTCTGATATATCCCACACCCCTCACTGTAACACTCTGATATATCCCACACCCCTCACTGTAACACTCTGATATATCCCACACCCCTCACTGTAACACTCTGATATATCCCACACCCCTCACTGTAACACTCTGATATATCCCAAACCCCTCACTGTAACACTCTGATATATCCCAAACCCCTCACTATAACACTCTGATCCATCCCACTCCCCTGACTGTAACACCCTGATATATACCACATCTCTCACCGTAACACCCTGATATATCCCGCACCCCTCACTGTAACACTCTGATATACCCCACACCCCTCACTGTAACACCCTGATACATACCACACCCCTCACTGTAACACTCTGGTATAGCCCACACCCCTCACTGTAACACTCTGATATATCCCACACCCCTCACTGAAACACTCTGATATATCCCACACCCCTCACTGTAACATTCTGATACATCCCACACCCCTCACTGTAACAATCTGATATATCCCACACCCCTCACTGTAACACTCTGATATATCCCACACCCCTCACTGTAACACTCTGATATATCCCGCACCCCTCACTGTAACACTCTGATATATCCCACACCCCTCGCTGTAACACTCTGATATACCCCACACCCCTCACTGTAACACTCTGATATATCCCAAACCTCTCAATGTAACACTCTGATATACCCCACACCCCTCACTGTAACACCCTGATATATCCCACACCCCTCACTGTAACACTCTGATATACCCCACACCCCTCACTGTAACACTCTGATATATCCCGCACCCCTCACTGTAACACTCTGATATATCCCACACCCCTCACTGTAACACTCTGATATATCCCACACCCCTCACTGTAACACCCTGATATATCCCACACCCCTCACTGTAACACCCTGATACATCCCACACCCCTCACTATAACACTCTGATATATCCCACACCCCTCACTGTAACACTCAGATATATCACACACCCCTCACTGTAACACTCTGATATATCCCACACCCCTCACTGTAACCCTCCGACATATCCCACACCCCGCACTGTAACACTCTGATATATCACACACCCCTCACTGTAACACCCTGATATATCCAACACCCCTCACTGTAACACTCTGATATATCCCGCACCCCTCAATGTAACACTCTGATATATCTACATCCCTCACTGTAACACCCTGTTATATCCCACACCCCTCAATGTAACACTCTGATAGATCCCACACCACTCACTGTAACACTCTGATATATCCAACACCCCTAACTGTAACACTCTGATATATCCCACACCCCTCACTGTAACACACTGATATATCACACACCCCTCACTGTAACACACTGATATATGCCACACCCCTCAATGTAACACACTGATATATCCCACACCCCTCACTGTAACACCCTGATATATCCCACACCCCTCACTGTAACACTTTGATATATCCCACACTCCTCACTGTAACACTCTGATAGATCCCACACCCCTCACTGTAACACTCTGATAGATACCACACCCCTCACTGTAACACCCTGATATATCCCACACCCCTCACTGTAACACCCTGATATATCCCAATCCCCTCACTGTAACACTCTGATATATCCCACACTCCTCACTTTATAACTCTGATATATCCCACACCCCTCTCTGTAACACTCTGATATATCCCAAACCACTCACTATAACACCCTGATATATCCCACACGCTTCACTGTAACTACCTGATCCATCCCACAACACTCACTGTAACACCCTGATCCATCCCACTCCTATCAATCTAACACCCTGATATATCCCGCACCCCTCAATGTACCAATCTCACATATCACACATCCCTCACTGGAACACTCTGATATATTCCACACCCCTCACCGTAACATTCTGATTTATCTCACACCCCTCATTGTAACACTCACACATATCCCACAGCGCTCACTGTAACACTGATATATCCCACACCCCGCATTGTAACACTCTGATATATCCACACCCCTCACTATTACACTCTCAAATATCCCACATCCCTCACTGTAACACTATGATATAGCCCACACCCCTCACTGTAACACTCTGATATATTCCACACCCCTCCCTGTAACACCCTGATATATCCCACACCCCTCACTGTAACACTCTGTTATATCCCACACCCCTCACTGTAACACTCCGATAGATCCCACACCGTCACTGTAACACTCTGATAAATAAACACCACTCACTATAACACTGGTATATTTACACCCGTCACTGTAACACTCTGATATATCCCATAGCCCTCACTGTAACACTGTCACATATCCCACACCCCTCACTGTAACACTATGACATATCCAACACCCCTCACTGTAACACCCTGATACATCCCACACCCCTCACTGTAACACCATATACATCCGTCACCCCGCACTGTAGCACTCTGATATATCCCACACGACTCACTGTAACACCCTGATATAACCCACACCCCTCACTGTAACACCCTGATCCATCCCACTCCCCTCACTCTAACACCCTGATATATCCCACACTCCTCACTGTAACACTCTGATATATCCCACACACCTCACTGTAAAACTCTGATATATCCCACACGCCTAACCGTAACACTCTGATATATCGCACACCCCTCACTGTAACACTCTGATATATTCAAAACATCCCTCACTGTAACACTCTGATTTATCCCACACCCCTCAATGTAACACCCTGATATATCCCACACCCCTCACTGTAACAGTCTCACATATCCCACAGACCTAACTGTAACGCCCTGATATATCCCACACCACTCACTGTAACACTCTGATAGATCCCACACCGTCACTGTAACACTCTGATAAATACACACCACTCACTATAACACTGGTATATTTACACCCGTCACTGTAACACTCAGATACATCCCACACCCCTCACTGTATCACTCTGATATATCCCGCACCTCTCACTGTAACACTCGGATATATCCCGCACCCCTCAATGTAACCCTCTGATCCATCCCACACCCCTCACTGTAACACCCTGATACATCCCACACGCCTCACTGTAACACTCTGATATATCCCGCACGCCTCACTGTAACACTCTGATATATCCCACATCCCTCACTGTAACACCCTGATATACGCCACACCCCTCACTGTAACACTCTGATATATCCCACTCCCCTCACTGTAACACTCTGATATATCCCACACCCCTCACTGTAACACTCTGATATACCCCACACCCCTCACTGTAACACTCTGATATACCCCACACCCCTCACTGTAACACCCTGATATATATCACACCCCTCACTGTAACACCCTGATATATCCCACACCCCCCACTGTAACACCCTGATATATCCCACACCCCTCACTGAAACACCCTGATATATCCCACACCCCTCACTGTAACACTCTGATATATCCCACACCCCTTACTGTAACACTCTGATATATCCCCCACCCCTCACTGTAACACCCTGATATATCCCACACCCCTCACTGTAACACTCTGATATAACCCATACCCCTCACTGTAACACTCTGATATATCCCGCACCCCTCACTGTAACACTCTGATATATCCCACACCCCTCACTGTAACACTCTGATATATCCCACACCCCTCACTGTAACACTCTGATATATCCCACACCCCTCACTGTAACACTCTGATATATCCCACACCCCTCACTGTAACACTCTGATATATCCCAAACCCCTCACTGTAACACTCTGATATATCCCAAACCCCTCACTATAACACTCTGATCCATCCCACTCCCCTGACTGTAACACCCTGATATATACCACATCTCTCACCGTAACACCCTGATATATCCCGCACCCCTCACTGTAACACTCTGATATACCCCACACCCCTCACTGTAACACCCTGATACATACCACACCCCTCACTGTAACACTCTGGTATAGCCCACACCCCTCACTGTAACACTCTGATATATCCCACACCCCTCACTGAAACACTCTGATATATCCCACACCCCTCACTGTAACATTCTGATACATCCCACACCCCTCACTGTAACAATCTGATATATCCCACACCCCTCACTGTAACACTCTGATATATCCCACACCCCTCACTGTAACACTCTGATATATCCCGCACCCCTCACTGTAACACTCTGATATATCCCACACCCCTCGCTGTAACACTCTGATATACCCCACACCCCTCACTGTAACACTCTGATATATCCCAAACCTCTCAATGTAACACTCTGATATACCCCACACCCCTCACTGTAACACCCTGATATATCCCACACCCCTCACTGTAACACTCTGATATACCCCACACCCCTCACTGTAACACTCTGATATATCCCGCACCCCTCACTGTAACACTCTGATATATCCCACACCCCTCACTGTAACACTCTGATATATCCCACACCCCTCACTGTAACACCCTGATATATCCCACACCCCTCACTGTAACACCCTGATACATCCCACACCCCTCACTATAACACTCTGATATATCCCACACCCCTCACTGTAACACTCAGATATATCACACACCCCTCACTGTAACACTCTGATATATCCCACACCCCTCACTGTAACCCTCCGACATATCCCACACCCCGCACTGTAACACTCTGATATATCACACACCCCTCACTGTAACACCCTGATATATCCAACACCCCTCACTGTAACACTCTGATATATCCCGCACCCCTCAATGTAACACTCTGATATATCTACATCCCTCACTGTAACACCCTGTTATATCCCACACCCCTCAATGTAACACTCTGATAGATCCCACACCACTCACTGTAACACTCTGATATATCCAACACCCCTAACTGTAACACTCTGATATATCCCACACCCCTCACTGTAACACACTGATATATCACACACCCCTCACTGTAACACACTGATATATGCCACACCCCTCAATGTAACACACTGATATATCCCACACCCCTCACTGTAACACCCTGATATATCCCACACCCCTCACTGTAACACTTTGATATATCCCACACTCCTCACTGTAACACTCTGATAGATCCCACACCCCTCACTGTAACACTCTGATAGATACCACACCCCTCACTGTAACACCCTGATATATCCCACACCCCTCACTGTAACACCCTGATATATCCCAATCCCCTCACTGTAACACTCTGATATATCCCACACTCCTCACT
This sequence comes from Cetorhinus maximus, assembly GCF_964194155.1. Classification (NCBI taxonomy): domain Eukaryota; kingdom Metazoa; phylum Chordata; class Chondrichthyes; order Lamniformes; family Cetorhinidae; genus Cetorhinus; species Cetorhinus maximus. The sequence goes on along the minus strand of NW_027596776.1, from coordinate 138,880 downwards.
TTATAACTCTGATATATCCCACACCCCTCTCTGTAACACTCTGATATATCCCAAACCACTCACTATAACACCCTGATATATCCCACACGCTTCACTGTAACTACCTGATCCATCCCACAACACTCACTGTAACACCCTGATCCATCCCACTCCTATCAATCTAACACCCTGATATATCCCGCACCCCTCAATGTACCAATCTCACATATCACACATCCCTCACTGGAACACTCTGATATATTCCACACCCCTCACCGTAACATTCTGATTTATCTCACACCCCTCATTGTAACACTCACACATATCCCACAGCGCTCACTGTAACACTGATATATCCCACACCCCGCATTGTAACACTCTGATATATCCACACCCCTCACTATTACACTCTCAAATATCCCACATCCCTCACTGTAACACTATGATATAGCCCACACCCCTCACTGTAACACTCTGATATATTCCACACCCCTCCCTGTAACACCCTGATATATCCCACACCCCTCACTGTAACACTCTGTTATATCCCACACCCCTCACTGTAACACTCCGATAGATCCCACACCGTCACTGTAACACTCTGATAAATAAACACCACTCACTATAACACTGGTATATTTACACCCGTCACTGTAACACTCTGATATATCCCATAGCCCTCACTGTAACACTGTCACATATCCCACACCCCTCACTGTAACACTATGACATATCCAACACCCCTCACTGTAACACCCTGATACATCCCACACCCCTCACTGTAACACCATATACATCCGTCACCCCGCACTGTAGCACTCTGATATATCCCACACGACTCACTGTAACACCCTGATATAACCCACACCCCTCACTGTAACACCCTGATCCATCCCACTCCCCTCACTCTAACACCCTGATATATCCCACACTCCTCACTGTAACACTCTGATATATCCCACACACCTCACTGTAAAACTCTGATATATCCCACACGCCTAACCGTAACACTCTGATATATCGCACACCCCTCACTGTAACACTCTGATATATTCAAAACATCCCTCACTGTAACACTCTGATTTATCCCACACCCCTCAATGTAACACCCTGATATATCCCACACCCCTCACTGTAACAGTCTCACATATCCCACAGACCTAACTGTAACGCCCTGATATATCCCACACCACTCACTGTAACACTCTGATAGATCCCACACCGTCACTGTAACACTCTGATAAATACACACCACTCACTATAACACTGGTATATTTACACCCGTCACTGTAACACTCAGATACATCCCACACCCCTCACTGTATCACTCTGATATATCCCGCACCTCTCACTGTAACACTCGGATATATCCCGCACCCCTCAATGTAACCCTCTGATCCATCCCACACCCCTCACTGTAACACCCTGATACATCCCACACGCCTCACTGTAACACTCTGATATATCCCGCACGCCTCACTGTAACACTCTGATATATCCCACATCCCTCACTGTAACACCCTGATATACGCCACACCCCTCACTGTAACACTCTGATATATCCCACTCCCCTCACTGTAACACTCTGATAAATCCCACACCCCTCACTGTAACACTCTAAATATATCCCACACCCCTCACTGTAAAACTCTGATATACCCCAAACCCCTCACTGTAACACTCTGATATACCCCAAACCCCTCACTGTAACACTCTGATATATCCCGCAGCCCTCACTGTAACACTCTGATATATCCCGCACCCCTCACTGTAACACTCTGATATATCCCGCACCCCTCACAGTAACACTCTGATATATCCTGCACCACTCACTGTAACACTCTGATATAACCCGCACCCCTCACTGTAACACCCTGATCCATCCCACTCCCCTCACTGTAACACCCTGATCCATCCCACTCCCCTCACTGTAACACCCTGATATATCCCACATCCCTCACCGTAACACTCTGATATATACCATACCCCTCACTGTAACACCCTGATATATCCCACACCCCTCACTGTAACCCTCCGATATATCCCACACCCCGCACTGGAACAGCCTGATATATCCCACACCCCTCACTGTAACACACTGATATATCCCACACCCCAGATTGTAACACCCTGATACATCCCACACCCCTCACTGTAACACTATGATATATCCCACACCCCTCACTGTAACACCCTGATATATCCCACACCCCTCACTGTAACACCCTGATATATCCCACACCCCTCACTGTAACACCCTGATATATCCCACACCCCTCACTGTAACACCCTGATATATCCCACACCGCTCACTGTAACACTCTGATATATCCCACACCCCTCGCTATAACACTCGGTTACATCCCATACCCCTCCCTATAACACCCTGATATATCCCACACCCCTCACTGTAACACTCTGATATATCCCACACCCCTCACTGTAACACCCTGATATATCCCACACCCCTCACTGTAACACCCTGATATATCCCACACCCCTCACTGTAACACCCTGATATATCCCACACCCCTCACTGTAACACTCTGATATATCCCACACCCCTCACTGTAACACTCTGATATATCCCACACCCCTCACTGTAACACTCTGATATATCCCACACCCCTCACTGTAACACTCTGATAGATCCCACACCACTCACTGTAACACTCTGATAGATCTCATACCCCTCACTGTAACACTCTGATATATCCCACACCCCTAACTGTAACACTCTGGTATATCCCACACCCCTCACTGTAACACACTGGTATATAACACACCCCTCACTGTAACACACTGATATGTGCCACACCCCTCAATGTATCACACTGATATATCCCACACCCCTCACTGTAACACCCTGATATATCCCACACCCCTCACTGTAACACTTTGATATATCCCATACACCTCACTGTAACACTCTGATAGATCCCACACCCCTCACTGTAACACTCTGATATATCCCACACCCCTCACTGTAACACTCTGATATATCCCACACCCCTCACTGTAAAACTCTGATATATCCCACACCCCTCACTGTACCAATCTCACATATCACACACCCCTCACTGTAACAGTCTGATATATCCCACATCCCTCACTGTAACACTCTGATATATCCCAAACCACTCACTGTAACACCCTGATATATCCCACACGCTTCACTGTAACTACCTGATCCATCCCACAACACTCACTGTAACACCCAGATCCATCCCACTCCTATCAGTCTAACACCCTGATATATCCCACACCCCTCAATGTACCAATCTCACATATCACACATCCCTCACTGGAACACTCTGATATATCCCACTCCCCTCACTCTAACACTATGATATAGCCCACACCCCTCACTGTAACACTCTGATATATTCCACACCCCTCACTGTAACATTCTGATATATCTCACACCCATCATTGTAACACTCTCACATATCCCACAGGGCTCACTGTAACACTGATATATCCCACACCCAGCATTCTAACACTCTGATATACCCCACACCCCTCACTGTAACCCTCCGATATGTCCCACACCCCGCACTGTAACACTCTGATATATCCCACACCCCTAACTGTAACACACTGATATATCCCACACCCCTCACTGTAATACTCTGATCTATCCCACACCCCTCACTGTAACGCTCTAATATATTCCTCACCCCTCATTGTAAGACTATGATATATACCACAAACTTAACTGTAACACTATGATATATCTCACATCCCTCACTGTAAAAATGTAATATATCCCACAGCTCTCACTGTAACACGCTGATATATCCCACACCTCTCACTGTAACACTCTGATATATCTCACACCCCTCGCTGTAAAAATGTGATATATCCCACAGCCCTCACTGTAACATGCTGATATATCCCAGACCCCTAACTGTAACACTCAGATATATCCCACACCCCTCACTCTAACACTCAGATATATCCCACACCCCTCACTGTAACACACTGATATATCCCACACCCCTCACTGTAACACTCTCATATATCCCACACCCCTCAAAGTAACACTATGAAATGTCCCACACCCCTCACTCTAACACTTTGATAGATCCCACACCCCTCACTCTAACACTCTGATATACCTCACACCCCTCACTGTACAACTCTGATATATCGCACACCCCTCAATGTACCAATCTCACATATCACACACCACTCACTGTAACACTCTGATCTATCCCACACCCCTCACTGTAACAGTCTGATATACCCCACGCCAGTCACTGTAACACTCTGATATACCCCACACACCTCACTGCAACACTCTGATATATCCCACACCCCTCAATGTACCAATCTCACATATCACACACCCCTCACTGGAACACTCTGATGTATCCCACACCCCTCACTGTAACGCTCTAATATATCCCTCACCCCTCATTGTAAGACTATGATATATACCACAAACCTAACTGTAACACTATGATATATCTCACATCCCTCACTGTAAAAATGTGATATATCCCACAGCCCTCACTGTAACAGTCTCACATATCCCACATCCCTCACAGTAACACACAGATATATCCCACACCCCTCAATGAAACACCCTGCTATATACCACACCCCACACTGTAAGACTCAGATATTTCCCACACCCCTCACTGTAACACTCTGATATATCCCACACCCCTCACTGTAACACACTGATATACCCCACACACTTCACTGTAACATTCTGATATATCCCACACCCCTCACTGTAACACTCTCACATATGCCAAACCCCTCACTGTAACACTCTGATATATCCCACACACCTCACTGTAACACCCTGATATACCCCACAACCCTCACTGTAACACCCTGATATACCCCACACCCTTCACTGTAAAACCCTGATCCATCCCACACACCTCACTGTAACACCCTGATCCATCCCACTCCCCTCACTGTAACAACCTGATATATCCCACACCCCTCACTGTAACACCCTGATCCTTCCAACACCCCTCACTGTAACACCCTGATCCATCCCACCCCCCTCACTGTAACACCCTGATATATCCCACACCCCTCACTGTAACACCCTGATCCATCCAACACCCCTCACTGTAACACCCTGATCCATCCCACTCCCCTCACTGTAACACCCTGATATATCCCACACACCTCACTGTAACACTCCCACATATCCCACACCCCTCACTGCAACACTCTGATATATCCCACACCCCTCACTTAAACACTATAATATATCCCACACCCTCACTGTAACATACAGATATATACCACATCCCTCACTGTAACACTCTGATATATCCCACAACCCTCACTTTAACACTATGATATATCCGACACCCCTCACTGTAACACTCTCACATATCCAACACCGCTCACTGTAAGACTCTGATATATCTCACACCCCTCATTGTAACTCTCTGATAGATCCCAAACCCCTCAATGTAACACTATGATAGATCCCACACCACTCACCGTAACACCCTGATCCAGCCCATACCCCTCACTGTAACACCATGATATATCCCACTCACCTCAATCTAAAACTCTGATAGATCCCACACCCCACACTGTATCACTCTGATATATCCCACACACCTCACTGTAACACACTGATATAACTCACACCACACACTGTAACACTCTGATAGATCCCACACCCCTCGCTGTAACACTCTGATATGTCCCACACCCCTCACTCTAACACTCTGATAGATCCCACAACCCTCACTGTAACACTCTGATATACCTCACACCCGCTACTGTAAAACTCTGATATATCGCACACCCCTCAAGGTACCAATCTCACATATCACACACCCCTCACTGTAACACTCTGATATATCACACTCCCCTCACTGTAACACTCTGATCTATCCCACACCCCTCACTGTAACACTCTGATATATCCCACACCCCTCACTGTAACACTCTGATATATCCCACACCCCTCACTGTAACACTCAGATAGATCCCACACCACTCACTGTAACACCCTGATCCATCCTATACCCCTCTCTGTAACACTCTGATATATCCCACAGCCCTCATTGAAACACTGATATATCCCACACCCCTCACTATAACACTCTGATATATCCCACACCCCTCACTGTGACACTCTGATATATCGCACACCCCACACAGTAAAGCACTGATATGTCCTAAACCCTTCACTGTAACGCTCTGATATATCCCACACCCCTCACTGTAACGCTCTGATATATCCCACGCCCCTCACTGTAACACTCTGATAGATCCCACACCACTCAATGTAACACCCTGATCCAACCCACACCCCTCACTGTAACACCCTGATCCATCCCACATCCCTCACTGTAACACCCTGATCCATCCCACTCATCTCAATCTACCACTCTGATAGATCCCACACCCCTCACTGTAACACTCTGATATATCCCACACCCCTCACTGTAACACTCTGATATACCCCACAAACCCGCACTGTAACACTCTGATATATCCCACACCCCTCACTGTAACACTCTCACATATCCCACACCCCTCACTGTAACACTATGATAGATACCACAACCTTCACAATAACACTCTGACATATCCCACACCCCTCACCGTAACACTCTGATATACCACACATCCCTCACTGTAACACTGATTTATCCCACACCCCTCAATGTAACACTCGGATATATCCCACACCACACACTGTAACACTCTGATAGATCCCACACATCTCACTGTAACACTCCGATATATCCCACACCCCTCACTGTAACACTCTGATATGACCCACACCCCTCACTGTAACACTCTGATATGTCCCACACCCTCACTGTAACACTCTGATATGTCCCATACCGCTCACTGCAACCCTGTGATATATCCCACAGCCCTCATTGTAACACTGATATATCCCACACGCCTCACTAAATCACTCTGATATATCCCACACACCTCACTGTAACACTCTGATATATCGCACACCCCTCACTGTAACACCCTGATATATCCCACACCCCTCACTGTGATGCTCTGATATATCCCACGCCCCTCACAGTAACACTCAGATATATCCCACACCCCTCACTGTAACACTCTCACATATGCCACACCCCTCACTGTAACACTATGATAGATCCCACACTCCTCACTGTAACACTCTGATATATCCCACACCCATCGCTGTAACACTATGATACATCCCACACCCCTCACTGTAAAACACTGATACATCCCACACCCCGCACTGTAACACTCTGATATATCCCACATCCCTCACTCTAACACTCTGATAGATCCCACACCACTCACTGTAACAACCTGATATATCACACACCCCTCACTATAACACCCTGATCCATCTCACACCCCTCACTGTAACACTCTGATATATCCAAGGCCCATCACTGTAACACTCTGATATATCCCACGCCCCTCACTGTAACACTCTGATAGATCCCACACCCCTCACTGTAACACTCTGATATACCACACATCCCTCACTGTAACACCCTGATACATCCCACACCCCTCAATGTAACGCTATGATATATCCCACACCGCTCACTGCAACACTGATATATCCCACACCCCTCACTGTAACGCTCTGATATATCCCACACCCCTCACTGTAACACTATGATATATACCACAAACCTCACTGTAACACTATGATATATCCCACACCCCTCACTGTAACACTCTCACATATCCCAGACCACTCACTTTAACACTATGATATATCCCACAACCCTCACTGTAACACACAGATATATCCTACACCCCTCACAGTAACACTCTGATATATCCCACATCCCTCACTTTAATACTATGATATATCCCACACCCTTCACTGTAATCCTTTAATATATCCCACACCCCTCACAGTATCACTCTGATATATCCCACACCCCTCACTTTAACACTATGATATATCCCACACCCTTCACTGTAACACTCTCACATATCCCACACCCCTCACTGTAACACTCTGATATATCCCACACCCCTCACTGTACCACACTGATATATCCCACACCCCTCACGGTAACACACAGATATATCCCACACCGCTCACTTTAACACTATGATATATCCCACACCCCTCACTGTAACACTCTCACTTATCCCACACCCCTCACTTTAACACTATGATATATCCCACACCCCTCACTTTAACACTATGAAATATCCCACACCCCTCACTTTAACACTATGATATATCTCACACCCCTCACTGTAACTCTCTCACATATCCCACATCCCTCACTGTAACACTATGATATATCCCATACCCCTCACTGTAACACTCTGACATATCTCACACCCCTCACTGTAACACTCTGATATATCCCACACCACTCACTGTAAAACTCTGATAGATCCCACACCCCTCACTGTAACACTATGATATATCCCACACCCCTCAATGTAAAACACAGATATATCCCACACCACTCACTGTAAAACACAGATATATCTGACACCCCTCACTATAACACTGATAAATTCACACCCCTCACTGTAACAATCTCATATATTCCACACCCCTCACTGTAACACTCTGATATATCCCACACCCCTCACTGTAACACACAGATATATCCCACACCCCTCACTGTAACACTCTCACATATCCCACAACGCTCACTGTAACACTATGATATATCCCACACCCCTCACTGTAACACCCTGATACATCCCACAACCCGCACTGTAACACCCTGATACATCCCACACCCCTCACTGTAACACCCTGATACATCCCACAACCCGCACTGTAACACACTGATATATCCCACACCCCTTACTGTAACGCTCTGATATACCCCACACCCCTCACTGTAACACTCTGATAGATCCCACACCCTTCACTCTAACACTCTGTTAGATCCCACACCCCTCACTGTAACACTCTGATATATCCCACACCCCTCACTGTAACACTCTGATATACCCCACACCCCTCACTGTAACACTCTGATATACCCCACACCCCTCACTGTAACGCTCTGATATGTCCCACACCCCTCACTGTAACACTGATATATCCCACACCCCTCATTGTAACACTCTGATATACCCCACACCCCTCACTGTAACACTCTCACATATCGCACACCCCTCACTGTAACACTATTATACATCCCACAACCCTAACTGTAACGCACAGGTATATGCTGCAACCCTCAGTGTACAACTCTGATATATCACACACCCCTCACTATAACACTCTGATATAGCCCACACCCCTCACTCTAACACACTGATGTATCCCACACCCCTCACTGTAACACTCTGATATAAGCCACACCCCTCACTGTAACACTCTGATATATCCCACAAACCTCACTGTAACAATCTGATATATCCCACACCCCTCACTGTAACATTCTGATATACCCCACACCCCTCACTGTAACACTCTGATATATCCCACACCCCTCACTGTAACACTCTGATATATCCCACACGCCTCACTGTAACATTGTGATATACCCCACACCCCTCACTGTAACACTCTGATATATCCCACACCCCTCACTGTAACACTATGATAGATCCCACAGTCCTCACTGTAACACTCTGATATATCCCACACCCGTCACTGTAACACTCTGATGTATCCCACACCCCTCACTGTAACACTGTGATATACCCCACACACTTCACTGTAACATTCTGATATACTCCACACCCCTCACTGTAACACTCTGATATACCCCACACACTTCACTGTAACACACAGATATACCCCACACCCCTCACTGTAACACTCTGATATATCCCACACCCCTCACTGTAACACTATGATAGATCCCACAGTCCTCACTGTAACACTCTGATATATCCCACACCCGTCACTGTAACACTCTGCTGTACCCCACACCCCTCCCTGTAACACTCTGATATACCCCACACACTTCACTGTAACATTCTGATATATCCCACACCCCTCACTGTATCACTCTCACATATGCCACACCCCTCACTGTAACACTCTGATATACCCCACAAACTTCACTGTAACACCCTGATCCATCCCACACACCTCACAGTAACACCCTGATCCATCCCACTCCCCTCACTGTAACACCCTGATATATCTCACACCCCTCACTGTAACGCTCTGATATGTCGTACGCCCTTCAATGTAACGCTCTGATATATCCCACACCCCTCACTGTATCACTCTCACATATGCCACACCCCTCACTGTAACACTCTGATATACCCCACAAACTTCACTGTAACACCCTGATCCATCCCACACACCTCACAGTAACACCCTGATCCATCCCACTCCCCTCACTGTAACACCCTGATATATCTCACACCCCTCACTGTAACGCTCTGATATGTCCTACGCCCTTCAATGTAACGCTCTGATATATCCCACACCCCCCACTGTAATGCTCTGATATATCCCACACCCCTCACTGTAACACTCTGATCTATCCCACACCCCTCACTGTAACACTCTGATATACCGCACGCCCCTCACTGTAACACTCTGATATACACCACAGCCCTCACTGCAACACTCTGATAGATCCCACGCCACTCAATGTAACACCCTGATCCATCCCACACCCCTCACTGTAGCACCCTGATCCACCCCACTCACCTCAATCTACCACTCTGATAGATCCCACACCCCTCACTGTAACACTCTGATATATCCCACACCCCTCACTGTAACACTCCGATATACCCCACAAAACCGCACTGTAACACTCTGATATATCCCACACCCCTCACTGTAATACTCTCACATATCCCACACCCCTCACTGTAACACTATGATAGATCCCACAACCTTCACTGTAACACTCTGTCATATCCCACAACCCTCACTGTAACACTCTGATATGTCCCACACCCCTCACTGTAACACTCTGATATGTCCCACACCCCTCACTGTAACACTCTGATATGTCCCACAGCCCTCATTGTAACACTGATATATCCACACGCCTCACTATAACACTCTGATATATCCCACACCCCTCACTGTAACACTCTGATATATCCCACACCCCTCACTGTAACGCTCTGATGTATCCCACACCCCTCACTGTAACACTATGATATATACCAGAAACCTCACTGTAACACTATGATATATCCCACACCCCTCACTGTAACACTCTCACACATCCCAGACCCCTCACTTTAACACTATGATATATCCCACAACCCTCACTGTAACACACAGATATATCCCACACCCCTCACAGTAACACTCTGATATATCCCACACCCCTCACTGTAACACTCTGATATATCCCACACCCCTCACTGTAACACTCTGATATATCCCACACCCCTCACTGTAACACTCTGATATATCCCACACCCCTCACTTTAATACTATGATATATCCCAAACCCTTCACTGTAATCCTCTGATATATCCCACACCCCTCACTGTATCACTCTGATATATGCCACACCCCTCACTTTAACACTATGATATATGCCACACCCTTCACTGTAACACTCTCACATATCCCACACCCCTCACTGTAAGACTCTCACATATCCCACATCCCTCACTGTAACACTATGAGATATCCTACATCCCTCACTGGAACACTCAGATATATCCCACACCCCTCACTGTAACACTCTGATATATCGCACACCCCTCACTGTAACGCTCTGATATGTCCTACACACTTCACTGTAACACTCTGATATACCCCACAAACTTCACTGTAACATTCTGATATACCCCACACCCCTCACTGTAACACTCTGATATATCCCACACCCCTCACTGTAACACTATGATAGATCCCACAGTCCTCACTGTAACACTCTGATATACCCCACACCCCTCACTGTAACACTCTGATATACCCCACACACTTCACTGTAACATTCTGATACATCCCACACACTTCACTGTAACATTCTGATATATCCCACACCCCTCACTGTAACACTCTCACATATGCCACACCCCTCACTGTAACACTCTGATATATCCCACACCCCTCACTGTAACACTCTGATATACCCCACACACCTCACTGTAACACCCTGATATAACGCACACCCCTCACTGTAACACAATGATATACCCCACACCCTTCACTGTAACACCCTGATCCATCCCACACACCTCACAGTAACACCCTGATCCATCCCACTCCCCTCACTGTAACACCCTGATATATCCCACACCCCTCACTGTAACACCCTGATCCATCCAACACCCCTCACTGTAACACCCTGATCCATCCCTCCCCCCTCACTGTAACACCCTGATATATCCCACACACCTCACTGTAACACTCCCACATATCCCCACCCCTCACTGCAACACTCTGATATATCCCACACCCCTCAATTTAATGCTATGATATATCCCACACCCTCACTGTAACATACAGATATATCCTACATCCCTCACTGTAACACTCTGAAACATCCCACAACCCTCACTTTAACACTATGATATATCCCACACCCCTCACTGTAACACTCTCACATATCCCACACCGCTCACTGTAAGACTCTGATATATCTCACACCCCTCATTGTAACTCTCTGATAGATCCCAAACCCCTCAATGTAACACTCTGATAGATCCCACACCACTCACTGTAACACCCTGATCCATCCCATACCCCTCACTGTAACACCCTGATCCATCCCACTCACCTCAATCTGAAACTCTGATAGACCCCAGGCCCCTCACTGTAACACTCTGATATATCCCACGCACCTCACTGTAACACTGATGTACCACACATCCCTCATTGTAACACTGATTTATCCCACACCCCTCAATGTAACACACTGATATATCCCACACCACACACTGTAACACTCTGATAGATCCCACACCCCTCGCTGTAACACTCTGATATGTCCCACACCCCTCACTCTAACACTCTGATAGATCCCACAACCCTCACTGTAACGCTCTGATATACCTCACACCTCCTACTGTAAAAGTCTGATATATCGCACACTCCTCAATGTACCAATCTCACATATCACACACCCCTCACTGCAACACTCTGATATATCCCACTCCCCTCACTGTAACACTCTGATCTATTCTACACCCCTCACTGTAACACTCTGATATATCCCACACCCCTCATTGAAACACTGATATATCCCACACCCCTCACTATAACACTCTGATATATCCCACACCCCTCACTGTAACACTCTGATATATCGCACACCCCTCACTGTAACGCACTGATATGTCCTACACCCTTCACTGTAACGCTCTGATATATCCCACGCCCCTCACTGTAACGCTCTGATATGTCCTACACCCTTCAATGGAACGCTCTGATATATCCCACACCCCCCACTGTAATGCTCTGATATACCCCACACCACTCACTGTAACACTCTGATCTATCACACACCCCTCACTGTAACACTCTGATATACCCCACGCCCCTCACTGTAACACTCTGATATGCTCCACAGCCCTCACTGTAACACTCTGATAGATCCCACGCCACTCAATGTAACACCCTGATCCATCCCACACCCCTCACTGTAGCACCCTGATCCATCCCACTCACCTCAATCTACCACTCTGATAGATCCCACACCCCTCACTGTAACACTCTGATATATCCCACACCCCTCACTGTAACACTCCGATATACCCCACAAAACCGCACTGTAACACTCTGATATATCCCACACCCCTCACTGTAATACTCTCACATATCCCACACCCCTCACTGTAACACTATGATAGATCCCACAACCTTCACTGTAACACTCTGTCATATCCCACAACCCTCACTGTAACACTCTGATATATCCCACACATCTCACTGTAACACTCCGATATATCCCACACCCCTCACTGAAACACTCTGATACATCCCACACCCCTCACTGTAACACTCTGATATGTCCCACACCCCTCACTGTAACACTCTGATATGTCCCACACCCCTCACTGTAACACTCTGATGTATCCCACACCCCTCACTGTAACGCTCTAATATATCCCTCACCCCTCATTGTAAGACTATGATATATACCACAAACCTAACTGTAACACTATGATATATCTCACATCCCTCACTGTAAAAATGTGATATATCCCACAGCCCTCACTGTAACAGTCTCACATATCCCACATCCCTCACAGTAACACACAGATATATCCCACACCCCTCAATGAAACACCCTGCTATATACCACACCCCACACTGTAAGACTCAGATATTTCCCACACCCCTCACTGTAACACTCTGATATATCCCACACCCCTCACTGTAACACACTGATATACCCCACACACTTCACTGTAACATTCTGATATATCCCACACCCCTCACTGTAACACTCTCACATATGCCAAACCCCTCACTGTAACACTCTGATATATCCCACACACCTCACTGTAACACCCTGATATACCCCACAACCCTCACTGTAACACCCTGATATACCCCACACCCTTCACTGTAAAACCCTGATCCATCCCACACACCTCACTGTAACACCCTGATCCATCCCACTCCCCTCACTGTAACAACCTGATATATCCCACACCCCTCACTGTAACACCCTGATCCTTCCAACACCCCTCACTGTAACACCCTGATCCATCCCACCCCCCTCACTGTAACACCCTGATATATCCCACACCCCTCACTGTAACACCCTGATCCATCCAACACCCCTCACTGTAACACCCTGATCCATCCCACTCCCCTCACTGTAACACCCTGATATATCCCACACACCTCACTGTAACACTCCCACATATCCCACACCCCTCACTGCAACACTCTGATATATCCCACACCCCTCACTTAAACACTATAATATATCCCACACCCTCACTGTAACATACAGATATATACCACATCCCTCACTGTAACACTCTGATATATCCCACAACCCTCACTTTAACACTATGATATATCCCACACCCCTCACTGTAACACTCTCACATATCCAACACCGCTCACTGTAAGACTCTGATATATCTCACACCCCTCATTGTAACTCTCTGATAGATCCCAAACCCCTCAATGTAACACTATGATAGATCCCACACCACTCACCGTAACACCCTGATCCAGCCCATACCCCTCACTGTAACACCATGATATATCCCACTCACCTCAATCTAAAACTCTGATAGATCCCACACCCCACACTGTATCACTCTGATATATCCCACACACCTCACTGTAACACACTGATATAACTCACACCACACACTGTAACACTCTGATAGATCCCACACCCCTCGCTGTAACACTCTGATATGTCCCACACCCCTCACTCTAACACTCTGATAGATCCCACAACCCTCACTGTAACACTCTGATATACCTCACACCCGCTACTGTAAAACTCTGATATATCGCACACCCCTCAAGGTACCAATCTCACATATCACACACCCCTCACTGTAACACTCTGATATATCACACTCCCCTCACTGTAACACTCTGATCTATCCCACACCCCTCACTGTAACACTCTGATATATCCCACACCCCTCACTGTAACACTCTGATATATCCCACACCCCTCACTGTAACACTCAGATAGATCCCACACCACTCACTGTAACACCCTGATCCATCCTATACCCCTCTCTGTAACACTCTGATATATCCCACAGCCCTCATTGAAACACTGATATATCCCACACCCCTCACTATAACACTCTGATATATCCCACACCCCTCACTGTGACACTCTGATATATCGCACACCCCACACAGTAAAGCACTGATATGTCCTAAACCCTTCACTGTAACGCTCTGATATATCCCACACCCCTCACTGTAACGCTCTGATATATCCCACGCCCCTCACTGTAACACTCTGATAGATCCCACACCACTCAATGTAACACCCTGATCCAACCCACACCCCTCACTGTAACACCCTGATCCATCCCACATCCCTCACTGTAACACCCTGATCCATCCCACTCATCTCAATCTACCACTCTGATAGATCCCACACCCCTCACTGTAACACTCTGATATATCCCACACCCCTCACTGTAACACTCTGATATACCCCTCAAACCCGCACTGTAACACTCTGATATATCCCACACCCCTCACTGTAACACTCTCACATATCCCACACCCCTCACTGTAACACTATGATAGATACCACAACCTTCACAATAACACTCTGACATATCCCACACCCCTCACCGTAACACTCTGATATACCACACATCCCTCGCTGTAACACTGATTTATCCCACACCCCTCAATGTAACACTCGGATATATCCCACACCACACACTGTAACACTCTGATAGATCCCACACATCTCACTGTAACACTCCGATATATCCCACACCCCTCACTGTAACACTCTGATATGACCCACACCCCTCACTGTAACACTCTGATATGTCCCACACCCTCACTGTAACACTCTGATATGTCCCATACCGCTCACTGCAACCCTGTGATATATCCCACAGCCCTCATTGTAACACTGATATATCCCACACGCCTCACTAAATCACTCTGATATATCCCACACACCTCACTGTAACACTCTGATATATCGCACACCCCTCACTGTAACACCCTGATATATCCCACACCCCTCACTGTGATGCTCTGATATATCCAACACCCCTAACTGTAACGCTCTGATATATCCCACGCCCCTCACAGTAACACTCAGATATATCCCACACCCCTCACTGTAACACTCTCACATATGCCACACCCCTCACTGTAACACTATGATAGATCCCACACTCCTCACTGTAACACTCTGATATATCCCACACCCATCGCTGTAACACTATGATACATCACACACCCCTCACTGTAAAACACTGATACATCCCACACCCCGCACTGTAACACTCTGATATATCCCACATCCCTCACTCTAACACTCTGATAGATCCCACACCACTCACTGTAACAACCTGATATATCACACACCCCTCACTATAACACCCTGATCCATCTCACACCCCTCACTGTAACACTCTGATATATCCAAGGCCCATCACTGTAACACTCTGATATATCCCACGCCCCTCACTGTAACACTCTGATAGATCCCACACCCCTCACTGTAACACTCTGATATACCACACATCCCTCACTGTAACACCCTGATACATCCCACACCCCTCAATGTAACGCTATGATATATCCCACACCGCTCACTGCAACACTGATATATCCCACACCCCTCACTGTAACGCTCTGATATATCCCACACCCCTCACTGTAACACTATGATATATACCACAAACCTCACTGTAACACTATGATATATCCCACACCCCTCACTGTAACACTCTCACATATCCCAGACCACTCACTTTAACACTATGATATATCCCACAACCCTCACTGTAACACACAGATATATCCTACACCCCTCACAGTAACACTCTGATATATCCCACATCCCTCACTTTAATACTATGATATATCCCACACCCTTCACTGTAATCCTTTAATATATCCCACACCCCTCACAGTATCACTCTGATATATCCCACACCCCTCACTTTAACACTATGATATATCCCACACCCTTCACTGTAACACTCTCACATATCCCACACCCCTCACTGTAAGACTCTCACATATCCCACACCCCTCACTGTAACACTCTGATATATCCCACACCCCTCACTGTACCACACTGATATATCCCACACCCCTCACGGTAACACACAGATATATCCCACACCGCTCACTTTAACACTATGATATATCCCACACCCCTCACTGTAACACTCTCACTTATCCCACACCCCTCACTTTAACACTATGATATATCTCACACCCCTCACTGTAACTCTCTCACATATCCCACATCCCTCACTGTAACACTATGATATATCCCATACCCCTCACTGTAACACTCTGACATATCTCACACCCCTCACTGTAACACTCTGATATATCCCACACCACTCACTGTAAAACTCTGATAGATCCCACACCCCTCACTGTAACACTATGATATATCCCACACCCCTCAATGTAAAACACAGATATATCCCACACCCCTCACTGTAAAACACAGATATATCTGACACCCCTCACTATAACACTGATAAATTCACACCCCTCACTGTAACAATCTCATATATTCCACACCCCTCACTGTAACACTCTGATATATCCCACACCCCTCACTGTAACACACAGATATATCCCACACCCCTCACTGTAACACTCTCACATATCCCACAACGCTCACTGTAACACTATGATATATCCCACACCCCTCACTGTAACACCCTGATACATCCCACAACCCGCACTGTAACACCCTGATACATCCCACACCCCTCACTGTAACACCCTGATACATCCCACAACCCGCACTGTAACACACTGATATATCCCACACCCCTTACTGTGACGCTCTGATATACCCCACACCCCTCACTGTAACACTCTAATAGATCCCACACCCTTCACTCTAACACTCTGTTAGATCCCACACCCCTCACTGTAACGCTCTGATATGTCCCACACCCCTCACTGTAACACTGATATATCCCACACCCCTCATTGTAACACTCTGATATACCCCACACCCCTCACTGTAACACTCTCACATATCGCACACCCCTCACTGTAACACTATTATACATCCCACAACCCTAACTGTAACGCACAGGTATATGCTGCAACCCTCAGTGTACAACTCTGATATATCACACACCCCTCACTATAACACTCTGATATAGCCCACACCCCTCACTCTAACACACTGATGTATCCCACACCCCTCACTGTAACACTCTGATATAAGCCACACCCCTCACTGTAACACTCTGATATATCCCACAAACCTCACTGTAACAATCTGATATATCCCACACCCCTCACTGTAACATTCTGATATACCCCACACCCCTCACTGTAACACTCTGATATATCCCACACCCCTCACTGTAACACTCTGATATATCCCACACCCCTCACTGTAACATTCTGATATACCCCACAGCCCTCACTGTAACACTCTGATATATCCCACACCCCTCACTGTAACACTATGATAGATCCCACAGTCCTCACTGTAACACTCTGATATATCCCACACCCGTCACTGTAACACTCTGATGTATCCCACACCCCTCACTGTAACACTGTGATATACCCCACACACTTCACTGTAACATTCTGATATACTCCACACCCATCACTGTAACACTCTGATATACCCCACACACTTCACTGTAACACACAAATATACCCCACACCCCTCACTGTAACACTCTGATATATCCCACACCCCTCACTGTAACACTATGATAGATCCCACAGTCCTCACTGTAACACTCTGATATATCCCACACCCGTCACTGTAACACTCTGCTGTACCCCACACCCCTCCCTGTAACACTCTGATATACCCCACACACTTCACTGTAACATTCTGATATATCCCACACCCCTCACTGTATCACTCTCACATATGCCACACCCCTCACTGTAACACTCTGATATACCCCACAAACTTCACTGTAACACCCTGATCCATCCCACACACCTCACAGTAACACCCTGATCCATCCCACTCCCCTCACTGTAACACCCTGATATATCTCACACCCCTCACTGTAACGCTCTGATATGTCGTACGCCCTTCAATGTAACGCTCTGATATATCCCACACCCCTCACTGTATCACTCTCACATATGCCACACCCCTCACTGTAACACTCTGATATACCCCACAAACTTCACTGTAACACCCTGATCCATCCCACACACCTCACAGTAACACCCTGATCCATCCCACTCCCCTCACTGTAACACCCTGATATATCTCACACCCCTCACTGTAACGCTCTGATATGTCCTACGCCCTTCAATGTAACGCTCTGATATATCCCACACCCCCCACTGTAATGCTCTGATATATCCCACACCCCTCACTGTAACACTCTGATCTATCCCACACCCCTCACTGTAACACTCTGATATACCGCACGCCCCTCACTGTAACACTCTGATATACACCACAGCCCTCACTGCAACACTCTGATAGATCCCACGCCACTCAATGTAACACCCTGATCCATCCCACACCCCTCACTGTAGCACCCTGATCCACCCCACTCACCTCAATCTACCACTCTGATAGATCCCACACCCCTCACTGTAACACTCTGATATATCCCACACCCCTCACTGTAACACTCCGATATACCCCACAAAACCGCACTGTAACACTCTGATATATCCCACACCCCTCACTGTAATACTCTCACATATCCCACACCCCTCACTGTAACACTATGATAGATCCCACAACCTTCACTGTAACACTCTGTCATATCCCACAACCCTCACTGTAACACTCTGATATGTCCCACACCCCTCACTGTAACACTCTGATATGTCCCACACCCCTCACTGTAACACTCTGATATGTCCCACAGCCCTCATTGTAACACTGATATATCCACACGCCTCACTATAACACTCTGATATATCCCACACCCCTCACTGTAACACTCTGATATATCCCACACCCCTCACTTTAATACTATGATATATCCCAAACCCTTCACTGTAATCCTCTGATATATCCCACACCCCTCACTGTATCACTCTGATATATGCCACACCCCTCACTTTAACACTATGATATATGCCACACCCTTCACTGTAACACTCTCACATATCCCACACCCCTCACTGTAAGACTCTCACATATCCCACATCCCTCACTGTAACACTATGAGATATCCTACATCCCTCACTGGAACACTCAGATATATCCCACACCCCTCACTGTAACACTCTGATATATCGCACACCCCTCACTGTAACGCTCTGATATGTCCTACACACTTCACTGTAACACTCTGATATACCCCACAAACTTCACTGTAACATTCTGATATACCCCACACCCCTCACTGTAACACTCTGATATATCCCACACCCCTCACTGTAACACTATGATAGATCCCACAGTCCTCACTGTAACACTCTGATATACCCCACACCCCTCACTGTAACACTCTGATATACCCCACACACTTCACTGTAACATTCTGATACATCCCACACCCCTCACTGTAACATTCTGATATATCCCACACCCCTCACTGTAACACTCTCACATATGCCACACCCCTCACTGTAACACTCTGATATATCCCACACCCCTCACTGTAACACTCTGATATACCCCACACACCTCACTGTAACACCCTGATATAACGCACACCCCTCACTGTAACACAATGATATACCCCACACCCTTCACTGTAACACCCTGATCCATCCCACACACCTCACAGTAACACCCTGATCCATCCCACTCCCCTCACTGTAACACCCTGATATATCCCACACCCCTCACTGTAACACCCTGATCCATCCAACACCCCTCACTGTAACACCCTGATCCATCCCTCCCCCCTCACTGTAACACCCTGATATATCCCACACACCTCACTGTAACACTCCCACATATCCCCACCCCTCACTGCAACACTCTGATATATCCCACACCCCTCAATTTAATGCTATGATATATCCCACACCCTCACTGTAACATACAGATATATCCTACATCCCTCACTGTAACACTCTGAAACATCCCACAACCCTCACTTTAACACTATGATATATCCCACACCCCTCACTGTAACACTCTCACATATCCCACACCGCTCACTGTAAGACTCTGATATATCTCACACCCCTCATTGTAACTCTCTGATAGATCCCAAACCCCTCAATGTAACACTCTGATAGATCCCACACCACTCACTGTAACACCCTGATCCATCCCATACCCCTCACTGTAACACCCTGATCCATCCCACTCACCTCAATCTGAAACTCTGATAGACCCCAGGCCCCTCACTGTAACACTCTGATATATCCCACGCACCTCACTGTAACACTGATGTACCACACATCCCTCATTGTAACACTGATTTATCCCACACCCCTCGCTGTAACACTCTGATATGTCCCACACCCCTCACTCTAACACTCTGATAGATCCCACAACCCTCACTGTAACGCTCTGATATACCTCACACCTCCTACTGTAAAAGTCTGATATATCGCACACTCCTCAATGTACCAATCTCACATATCACACACCCCTCACTGCAACACTCTGATATATCCCACTCCCCTCACTGTAACACTCTGATCTATCCAACAACCCTCACTGTAACACTCTGATATATCCCACACCCCTCACTGTAACACTCTGATAGATCCCACACCACTCAATGTAACACTCTGATAGATCCCACACAACTCACTGTAACACCCTGATCCATCCTACACCCCTCACTGTAACACTCTGATATATCCCACACCCCTCATTGAAACACTGATATATCCCACACCCCTCACTATAACACTCTGATATATCCCACACCCCTCACTGTAACACTCTGATATATCGCACACCCCTCACTGTAACGCACTGATATGTCCTACACCCTTCACTGTAACGCTCTGATATATCCCACGCCCCTCACTGTAACGCTCTGATATGTCCTACACCCTTCAATGGAACGCTCTGATATATCCCACACCCCCCACTGTAATGCTCTGATATACCCCACACCACTCACTGTAACACTCTGATCTATCACACACCCCTCACTGTAACACTCTGATATACCCCACGCCCCTCACTGTAACACTCTGATATGCTCCACAGCCCTCACTGTAACACTCTGATAGATCCCACGCCACTCAATGTAACACCCTGATCCATCCCACACCCCTCACTGTAGCACCCTGATCCATCCCACTCACCTCAATCTACCACTCTGATAGATCCCACACCCCTCACTGTAACACTCTGATATATCCCACACCCCTCACTGTAACACTCCGATATACCCCACAAAACCGCACTGTAACACTCTGATATATCCCACACCCCTCACTGTAATACTCTCACATATCCCACACCCCTCACTGTAACACTATGATAGATCCCACAACCTTCACTGTAACACTCTGTCATATCCCACAACCCTCACTGTAACACTCTGATATATCCCACACATCTCACTGTAACACTCCGATATATCCCACACCCCTCACTGAAACACTCTGATACATCCCACACCCCTCACTGTAACACTCTGATATGTCCCACACCCCTCACTGTAACACTCTGATATATCCCACACCCCTCACTGTAACACTCTGATATGTCCCACAGCCTTCATTGTAACACTGATATATCCCACACGCCTCACTATAACATTCTGATATATCCCACACCCCTCACTGTAACACTCTGATATATCCCACACCCCTCACTGTAACGCTCTGATGTATCCCACACCCCTCACTGTAACACTATGATATATACCACAAACCTCACTGTAACACTATGATATATCCCACACCCCTCACTGTAACACTCTCACACATCCCAGACCCCTCACTTTAACACTATGATAT
This sequence comes from Cetorhinus maximus, assembly GCF_964194155.1. Classification (NCBI taxonomy): domain Eukaryota; kingdom Metazoa; phylum Chordata; class Chondrichthyes; order Lamniformes; family Cetorhinidae; genus Cetorhinus; species Cetorhinus maximus. The sequence goes on along the minus strand of NW_027596776.1, from coordinate 115,470 downwards.
ATCCCACAACCCTCACTGTAACACACAGATATATCCCACACCCCTCACAGTAACACTCTGATATATCCCACACCCATCACATTAACACTCTGATATATCCCACACCCCTCACTGTAACACTCTGATATATCCCACACCCCTCACTGTAACACTCTGATATATCCCACACCCCTCACTTTAATACTATGATATATCCCAAACCCTTCACTGTAATCCTCTGATATATCCCACACCCCTCACTGTATCACTCTGATATATGCCACACCCCTCACTTTAACACTATGATATATGCCACACCCTTCACTGTAACACTCTCACATATCCCACACCCCTCACTGTAAGACTCTCACATATCCCACATCCCTCACTGTAACACTATGAGATATCCTACATCCCTCACTGTAACACTCTGATATATCCCACACCCCTCACTGTAACACTCTGATATATCGCACACCCCTCACTGTAACGCTCTGATATGTCCTACACACTTCACTGTAACGCTCTGATATATCCCACACCCCTCACTGTAATGCTCTGATATATCCAACACCCCTAACTGTAACGCTCTGATATATCCCACGCCCCTCACTGTAACACTCTCACATATGCCACACCCCTCACTGTAACATTATGATAGATCCCACACTCCTCACTGTAACACTCTGATATATTCAACACCCATCACTGTAACACTATGATATATCCCACAACCCTCACTGTAACACACTGATACATCCCACACCCCTCACTCTAACAACCTGATCCATCCCACACCCTTCACTGTAACACCCTGATCCATTCCTCTCCCCTCACTCTGACACCCTGATATATCCCACAACCCTCACTCTAACACTCTGATAGATCCCACACCCCTCACTGTAACACTATGATATACACCACCAACCTCACAGTAACACTTTGATATATCCCACACACCTCACTGTAACACTCTGATATATCCCACACCCCTCACTGTAACTCTCTGATATGTCCCAGGCCCATCACTGTAACACTCTGATATACCACACATTCTTCACTGTAACACCCTGATACATCCCATACCCCTCAATGTAACGCTTTGATATATCACACACCGCTCACTTCAACACTGATATATCCCACACCCCTCACTGTAACGCTCTGATATATCCCACACCCCTCACTGTAACACTATGATATATACCACAAACCTCACTGTAACACTATGATATATCCCACACCACTCACTGTAACACTCTCACATATCCCAGACCCCTCACTTTAACACTATGATATATCCCACAACCCTCACTGTAACACACAGATATATCCCACACCCCTCACAGTAACACTCTGATATATCCCACACCCCTCACTTTAATACTATGATATATCCCAAACCCTTCACTGTAATCCTCTGATATATCCCACACTCGTCACTGTAACACTCTGCTGTACCCCACACCCCTCACTGTAACACTCTGTTATACCCCACACACTTCACTTTAACAATCTGATATATCCCACACCCCTCACTGTAACACTCTCACATATGCCACACCCCTCACTGTAACACTCTGATATACCCCACACACTTCACTGTAACATTCTGATATACCCCACACCCCTCACTGTAACACTCTGATATATCCCACACCCGTCACTGTAACACTCTGCTGTACCCCACACCCCTCACTGTAACACTCTGATATATCCCACACCCCTCACTGTAACACTCTCACATATGCCACACCCCTCACTGTAACACTCTGATATACCCCACACACTTCACTGTAACATTCTGATATATCCCACACCCCTCACTGTAACACAATGATATACCCCACACACCTTCACTGTAACACCCCGATCCATCCCACACACCTCACTGTAACACCCTGATCTATCCCACTCCCCTCACTGTAACACCCTGATATATCCCACACCCATCACTGTAACACCCTGATCCATCCAAAACCCCTCACTGTAACACCCCGATCCATTCCACTCCCCTCACTGTAACACCCTGATATATCCCACACACCTCACTGTAACACTCCCACATATCCCCACCCCTCACTGCAACACTCTGATATATCCCACACCCCTCACTTTAACGCTATGATATATCGCACACCCTCACTGTAACATACAGATATATCCCACATCCCTCACAGTAACACTCTGAAACATCCCACAACCCTCACTTTAACACTATGATATATCCCACACCCCTCACTGTAACACTCTCACATATCCCACACCGCTCACTGTAAGACTCTGATATATCTCACACCCCTCATTGTAACTCTCTGATAGATCCCAAACCCTTCAATGTAACACTCTGATAGATCCCACACCACTCACTGTAACACCCTGATCCATCCTATACCCCTCACTGTAACACCCTGATCCATCCCACTCACCTCAATCTAAAACTCTGATGGACCCCAGGCCCCTCACTGTAACACTCTGATATATCCCACGCACCTCACTGTAACACTGATATACCACACATCCCTCATTGTAACACTGATTTATCCCACACCCCTCACTCTAACACTTTGATAGATCCCACAACCCTCACTGTAACACTCTGATATACCTCACACCTCCTACTGTAAATGTCTGATATATCGCACACTCCTCAATGTACCAATCTCACATATCACACACCACTCACTGCAACACTCTGATAAATCCCACTCCCCTCACTGTAACACTCTGATCTATCCCACACCCCTCACTGTAACACTCTGATAGATCCCACACCACTCATTGTAACACTCAGATAGATCCGACACCACTCACTGTAACACCCTGATCCATCCTACACCCCTCACTGTAACACTCTGATATATCCCACACCCCTCATTGAAACACTGATATATCCCACACCCCTCACTATAACACTCTGATATATCCCACACCCCTCACTGTAACACTCTGATATATCGCACGCCCCTCACTGTAACGCTCTGATATGTCCTACACCCTTCAATGTAACGCTCTGATATATCCCACACCCCCCACTGTAATGCTCTGATATACCCCACACCACTCACTGTAACACTCTGATCTATCCCACACCCCTCACTGTAACACTCTGATATACCCCACGCCCCTCACTGTAACACTCTGATATACACCACAGCCCTCACTGTAACACTCTGATAGGTCCCACGCCACTCAATGTAACACCCTGATCCATCCCACACCCCTCACTGTAGCACCCTGATCCATCCCACTCACCTCAATCTACCACTCTGATAGATCCCACACCCCTCACTGTAACACTCTGATATATCCCACACCCCTCACTGTAACACTCCGATATACCCCACAAAACCGCACTGTAACACTCTGATATATCCCACACCCCTCACTGTAATACTCTCACATATCCCACACCCCTCACTGTAACACTATGCTAGATCCCACAACCTTCACTGTAACACTCTGTCATATCCCACACCCCTCACTGTAACACTCTGATATGTCCCACACCCCTCACTGTAACACTCTGATATGTCCCACACCCCTCACTGTAACACTCTGATATGTCCCACAGCCCTCATTGTAACACTGATATATCCCACACGCCTCACTATAACACTCTGATATATCCCACACCCCTCACTGTAACACTGATATATCCCACACCCCTCACTGTAACACTCTGATATATTGCACACCACTCACTGCAACACTGATATATCCCACACCCCTCACTGTAACGCTCTGATATATCCCACACCCCTCACTGTAACACTATGATATATACGACAAACCTCACTGTAACACTATGATATATCCCACACCCCTCACTGTAACACTCTCACACATCCCAGACCCCTCACTTTAACACTATGATATATCCCACAACCCTCACTGTAACACACAGATATATCCCACACCCCTCACAGTAACACTCTGATATATCCCACACCCCTCACTGTAACACTCTGATATATCCCACACCCCTCACTTTAATACTATGATATATCCCAAACCCTTCACTGTAATCCTCTGATATATCCCACACCCCTCACTGTATCCCTCTGATATATGCCACACCCCTCACTTTAACACTATGATATATCCGACACCCTTCACTGTAACACTCTCACATATCCCACACCCCTCACTGTAAGACTCTCACATATCCCACATCCCTCACTGTAACACTATGAGATATCCTACATCCCTCACTGTAACACTCTGATATATCCCACACCCCTCACTGTAACACTCTGATATATCGCACACCCCTCACTGTAACGCTCTGATATGTCCTACACACTTCACTGTAACGCTCTGATATATCCCACACCCCTCACTGTAATGCTCTGATATATCCAACACCCCAAACTGTAACGCTCTGATATATCCCACGCCCCTCACTGTAACACTCTCACATATGCCACACCCCTCACTGTAACACTATGATAGATCCCTCACTCCTCACTGTAACACTCTGATATATCCAACACCCGTCACTGTAACACTATGATATATCCCACAACCCTCACTGTAACACACTGATACATCCCACACCCCTCAATCTAACACCCTGATCCATCCCACACCCTTCACTGTAACACCCGGATCCATTCATCTCCCCTCACTCTGACAACCTGATATATCCCACACCCCTCACTGTAACACTCTGATATATCCCACAACCCTCACTCTAACACTCTGATAGAACCCACACCCCTCACTGTAACACTATGATATATACCACCAACCTCACAGTAACACTTTGATATATCCCACACACCTCACTGTAACACTCTGATATATCCCACACCCCTCACTGTAACACTCTGATATATCCCAGGCCCATCACTGTAACACTCTGACATACCACACATCCTTCACTGTAACACCCTGATACATCCCATACCCCTCAATGTAACGCTATGATATATCCCACACCGCTCACTGCAACACTGATATATCCCACACCCCTCACTGTAACACTCTGATATATCGCACACCCCTCACTGTAAATCACTGATATGTCCTACACCCTTCACTGTAACGCTCTGATATATCCCACACCCCCCACTGTAACACTCTGATATATCCCACACCCCTCACTCTAACACTCTGATATACCTCACACCACCCACTGTAAAACTCTGATATATCGCACCCCATAAATGTACCAATCTCACATATCACACACCACTCACTGTAACACTCTGATCTATCCCACACCCCTCACTGTAACACTCTGATATACCCCACGCCCCTCACTGTAACACTCTGATATACCCCACACCCCTCACTGTAACACTCTGATAGATCCCACACCACTCAATGTAACACCCTGATCCATCCCACACCCCTCACTGTAACACCCTGATCCATCCCACATCCCTCACTATAACACCCTGATCCAGCCCACTCACCTCAATCTACCACTCTGATAGATCCCACACCCCTGACTGTAACACTCTGATATATCCCACACCCCTCACTGTAACACTCTGATATACCCCACAAACCCGCACTGTAACACGCTGATATATCCCACACCCCTCACTGTAACACTCTCACATATCCCACACCCCTCATTGTAACACTATGATAGATCCCACAACCTTCACTGTAACACTCTGACATATCCCACACCCCTCACCGTAACACTCTGATATACCACACATCCCTCACTGTAACACTGATTTATCCCACACCCCTCAATGTAACACTCGGATATATCCCACACCACACACTGTAACACTCTGATATATCCCACACACCTCACTGTAACACTCTGATATATCCCACACATCTCACTGTAACATTCCGATATATCCCACACCCCTCACTGTAACACTCTGATATATCCCACACCCCTCACTGTAACACTCTGATATGTCCCACACCCCTCACTGTAACACTCTGATATGTCCCATACCCCTCACTGTAACCCTCTGATATATCCCACAGCCCTCATTGTAACACTGATATATCCCAGGCACCTCACTGTAACACTCTGATATATCCTACACCCCTCACTGTAACACCATGATATATCCCACATCCCTCACTGTAAAACTCTGATATATCCCACACCCCTCACTGTAACACTCTGATATATCTCACACCGCTCACTGTAACACTCTGTTTGATCCCACACCCCTCACTGTAACACTCCGATATACCACACATCCCTCACTGTAACACCCTGATACATCCCACACCCCTCAATGTAACGCTATGATATATGCTACAACGCTCACTGCAACACTGATATATCCCACATCCCTCACTGTAACGCTCTGATATATCCCACACCCCTCACTGTAACACTATGATATATACCACAAACCTCACTGTAACACTATGATATATCCCACACCCCTCACTGTAACACTCTCACATATTCCAGACCCCTCACTGTAACACTCTGATATATCCCACACCTCTCACTTTAACACTATGATATATCCCACAACCCTCACTGTAACACACAGATATATCCCACACCCCTCACAGTAACACTCTGATATATCCCACACCCCTCACTTTAACACTATGATATATCCCACACCCTTCACTGTAATCCTCTGATATATCCCACACCCCTCACAGTATCACTTTGATATATCCCACACCCCTCACTTTAACACTATGATATATCCCACACCCCTCACTGTAAGACTCTCACATATCCCACATCCCTCACTGTAACAGTGTGAGATATCCTACATCCCTGACTGTAACACTCTGATATATCCCACACCCCTCACTGTAAGACTCTCACATATCCCACATCCCTCACTGTAACATTATGAGATATCCTACACCCCTCACTGTAACACTGATATATCCCACACCCCTCACAGTAACACTCTGATAGATCCCACACCATTCACTGTAACACTATGATAGAGCCTACACCCCTCACCGTAACACTCCGATATATCCCACACCCCTCACTGTAACACCCTGATCCATCCCACTCCCCTCACTCTGACACCCCGATAGATCCCACACTCCTCACTGTAACACTCTGATAGATCCCATACTCCTCACTGTAACACTCTGATATATCCCACACACCTTAATGTAACACTCTGATATATCCCACACCACACACGATAACATTCTGATGTATCCCACTCCTCTCACTGTAACACCCTGATCCATCCCACACCCCTCAATGTAACACTGATATATCCCACACCCCTCATTGTAACACTCTGATATATCCACACCCCTCACTGTAACACTGATATATCCACACCCCTCACTGTAACACTGATATATCCCACACCCATCACTGTAAACCTCCGATATATCCCACACCCCTCACTGTAACACTCTGATATATCGCACACCCCTCACTGTAACAATCTGATATATCCCACACACCTCCCTATAATACCCTGATATATCCCATAACCCTCAATGTAACAATGTGATATGTCCCACATCCCTCACTCCAGCACTCTGATAGATCCCTCACCCCTCACCGTAACACTCTGATATATCCCACACACCTCACTGTAACACTCTGACAGATCGCACACCCCTCATTCTAACACACTGATGGATCCCACACTCCTCACTGCAACACTCTGATTTATCCCACACACCTTAATGAAACACTCTGATATATCCCACACCACACACTACAACATTCTGATGTATCCCACTCCTCTCACTGTAACACCCTGATCCATCCCACACCCCTCAATGTAACGCTCTGATATATCCCACACCCCTCACTGTAACACTGATATATCCCACACCCCTCATTGTAACACTCTGATATATCCACACCCCTCACTGTAACACTGATATATCCCACATACCTCATTGTAACGCTCTGATATGTCCCACACCCCTCACTATAACGCTCTGATATATCCCACACCCCTCACTGTAAACCTCTGATATATCCCACACCCCTCACTGTAACGCTATGATATATCCCACACCCCTCACTGTAACACTATGATATATCCCAAAACCCTCACTGTAACACTCTGATATATCCCACACCCCTCAATGTACCAATCTCACATATCACACACCCCTCACTGTAACACTCTGATATATCCCACACCCCTCACTCTAACACTCTGATAGATCCCACACTCCTCACTGTAACACTCTGATATACCCCACACACCTCACTACAACACTCTGATATATCCCACACCCCTCAATGTAATGCTCTGATATATCCCACACCCCTCACTGTAACACTCTGATATTTCCCACACCCCTCACTGTAACACTCTGATATACCCCACACCCCTCACTATAACACTCTGATATACCCCACACCCCTCACTGCAACACTCTGACATACCCCACACCCCGCACTGTAACACTCTGATATACCCCATACCCTGCACTGTAACACTCTGATATACCCAACACCCCTCACTGTAACACTCTGATATATCCCACACCCCTCACTGTAACACTCTCACATATCCCACACCCCTCACTATAACACTATGATATATCCTTCACCCCTCACTGTAACACTCTGATCTATCCCATACCCCTCACTGTAACGCTCTGATATATCCCACACCCCTCATTGTAACACTACGATATATACCACAAACCTCACTGTAACACTATGATATATCCCACACCCCTCACTGTAACACACTCACATATCCCACACCCCTCACTGTAACACTCTGATATATCCCACACCCCTCACTGTAACACCCTGATACATCCCACACCCCTCACTGTAATTCTCTGATATATCCCACACCCCTCACTGTAACACCCTGATATATCCCACACCCCTCACTGTAACACTCTGATATATCCCACACCCCTCACTCTAACACTCTGATCGATCCCACACACTCACTGTAACACCCTGATATATCCCACACCCCTCACTATAACACCCTGATCCATCCCACACCCCTCACTGTAACACCCTGATCCATCCCACTCCCCTCACTCTGACACCCTGATAGATCCCACACTCCTCACTGTAACACTCTGATATATCCCACACACCTTAATGTAACACTCTGCTATATCCCACACCCCTCACTGTAACACTCTGATATATCCCACACCCCTCACTGTAACACTCTGATATACCCCACACCCCTCACTATAACACTCTGATATACCCCACACCCCTCACTGTAACACTCTGATATACCCCACACCCCGCACTGTAACACTCTGATATACCCCATACCCTGCACTGTAACACTCTGATATACCCAACACCCCGCACTGTAACACTCTGATATACCCCACAACCCGCACTGTAACACTCTCACATATCCCACACCCCTCACTGTAACACTATGATAGATCCCACAACCCTCACTGTAACAATCGGATATATCCCACATCCCTCACTGTAACACTCTGATATATCCCACACCCCTCACTGTAACGCTCTGATATATCCCACACCCCTCACTGTAACGCTCTGATATATCCCACACCCCTCATTGTAACACTGATACATCCTACACACTTCACGATAACACTCTGATATATCCCACACCCCTCACTGTAACACTCTGATATATTGCACACCCCTCACTGTAACGCTCTGATATGTCCTACACCCTTCACTGTAACGCACTGATATATCCCACACCCCTCACTGTAATGCTCTGATATATCCCACACCCCTAACTGAAATGCTCTCATATATCCCACACCCCTCACTGTAGCACTCTTATATATCCCACTCCCCTCACTGTAACATTCTGATATATCCCACGCCCCTCACTGGAACACTCAGATATATCCCACACCCCTCACTGTAACACTCAGATATATCCCACACCCCTCACTATAACACTCTGATATACCCCACACCCCTCACTATAACACTCTGATATACCCCACACCCCGCACTGTAACACTCTGATATACCCCATACCCTGCACTGTAACACTCTGATATACCCAACACCCCGCACTGTAACACTCTGATATACCCCACACCCCGCACTGTAACACTCTCACATATCCCACACCCCTCACTGTAACACTATGATAGATCCCACAACCCTCACTGTAACAATCGGATATATCCCACACCCCTCACTGTAACACTCTGATAGATCCCACACCCTTCACTGTAACACTCTGATATGTCCCACATCCCTCACTGTAACACTCTGATATATCCCACACCCCTCACTGTAACGCTCTGATATATCCCACACCCCTCACTGTAACGCTCTGATATATCCCACACCCCTCATTGTAACACTGATACATCCTACACACTTCACGATAACACTCTGATATATCCCACACCCCTCACTGTAACACTCTGATATATTGCACACCCCTCACTGTAACGCTCTGATATGTCCTACACCCTTCACTGTAACGCACTGATATATCCCACACCCCTCACTGTAATGCTCTGATATATCCCACACCCCTAACTGAAATGCTCTCATATATCCCACACCCCTCACTGTAGCACTCTTATATATCCCACACCCGTCTCTGTAACACTCTCACATATCCCACACCCCTCACTGTAACACTATGAGATATCCTACACCCCTCACTGTAACACTCTGATATATCCCACACCCCTCACTGTAACACTGTGATATATCCCACACCCCTCACTGTAACACTCTGATAGATCCCACAGCACTCACTGTAACACTGTGACATATCCCACACCCCCCACTGTGACACACAGATATATCCCACACCCCTCATTTTAACACTATGATATATCCCACACCCCTCACTGTAACACTCTGATAAATACACTCCCCTCACCATAACACTGATATATTCACACCCCTCACTGTAACAATCTGATATATCCCACACCCCTCACTGTAACACTCTCACATATCCCACACCCCTCACTATAACACTATGATATATCCCACACCCCTCACTGTAACACTCTGATCTATCCCATACCCCTCACTGTAACGCTCTGATATATCCCACACCCCTCATTGTAACACTACGATATATACCACAAACCTCACTGTAACACTATGATATATCCCACACCCTTCACGGTAACACACTCACATATCCCACACCCCTCACTGTCACACTCTGATATATCCCACACCCCTCACTGTAACACCCTGATACATCCCACACCCCTCACTGTAATTCTCTGATATATCCCACACCCCTCACTGTAACACCCTGATACATCCCACACACCGCACTGTAACACTCTGATATATCCCACACCCCTCACTCTAACACTCTGATCGATCCCACACACTCACTGTAACACCCTGATATATCCCACACCCCTCACTATAACACCCTGATCCATCCCACACTCCTCACTGTAACACCCTGATCCATCCCACTCCCCTCACTCTGACACCCTGATAGATCCCACACTCCTCACTGTAACACTCTGATATATCCCACACACCTTAATGTAACACTCTGATATATCGCACACCCCTCACTGTAACACTCTGATATATCCCACACCCCTCACTGTAACACTCTGATATGTCCCACACCCCTCACTGTAACACTCTGATATATCCCACACCACTCACTTTAACACACAGATATATCCCATAACCCTCAATGTAACAATGTGATATGTCCCACAACCCTCACTCCAACACTCTGATAGATCCCACACCCCTCACCGTAACACTCTGATATATCCCACACACCTCACTGTAACACTCTGATAGATCCCACACCCCTCACCGTAACACTCTGATATATCCCACACACCTCACTGTAACACTCTGATAGATCCCACACCCCTCATTCTAACACACTGATAGATCCCACACTCCTCATTGCAACACTCTGATTTATCCCACACCCCTCACTGTAACACTGATATATCCCACACCCCTCATTGTAACACTCTGATATATCCACACCCCTCACAGTAACACTGATATATCCCACATACCTCATTGTAACGCTCTGATATATCCCACACCCCTCACTGTAACACTCTGATATATCCCACACCCCTCACTGTAAACCTCTGATATATCCCACACCCCTCACTGTAACGCTCTGATATATCCCACACCACTCACTGTAACGCTCTGATATATCCCACACCACTCACTGTAACATTCTGATATTTCGCAGACCCCTCACTGTAACGCTCTGATATATCCCACACCCCTCACTGTAACACTATGATATATCCCACAACCCTCACTTTAACACACAGTTATATCCAATAACCCTCAAAGTAACAATGTGATATGTCCCACAACCCTCACTCTAACACTCTGATAGATCCCACACCCCTCACTGTAACACCCTGATATATCCCACACCCCTCACTGTAACACTCTGATATATCCCACACCCCTCACTGTAACATTCTGATATATCCCACACCCCTCACTGTAACACTCTGATATATCCCACACCCCTCACTGTAACACTCTGATATATCCCACACCCCTCACTGTAACACTCTGATATATCCCACACCCCTCACTGTAACACTCTGATATATCCCACACCCCTCACTGTAACACTCTGATATATCCCACACCCCTCACTGTAACACTCTGATATATCCCACACCCCTCACTGTAACATTCTGATATATCCCACACCCCTCACTGTAACACTCTGATATATCCCACACCCCTCACTGTAACACTCTGATATATCCCACACCCCTCACTGTAACACTGGGTTCGGCTCTGGGATGCGCTGCCTGGTCATGTGGGGGAGTCAGGTTCAATCGAGGCATTCAAGGGGGCATTAGATGGTTATTTGAACAGATACAATGTGCAGGGGTACAGGGGGGAAAAGGCAGGGCAATGGCACTGGGTCCTAACGCTCATTCGGAGAACCGGTGCGGACACGATGGACCAAATGGCCTCCTTCTGTGCACTTCAGACCCTGTGGTTCTTTGACCCTGTGATTCTCTCAGTCGTACAGATGAACAAGAACAAGACGGGGCTGAATGGAAAGATCCGGAATATGTCCGAGACCATTGAACAGATGCTCCGGGACCGAAGATCTTTCTGCAACATCCTCCGGAATCGCTCGGGTGAGTTGGTGCTGACGGCCCCCACCCCCTCCCCCACTCTCCCATCATCCCACAATTTGTCCCATTGGGATCGCCCCCACCCCCTGTCTCCCCAACCCCACCCCCTCCCCCACTCTCCCATCCTCCCATGCTCTGTCCCATTGGGCTTACCCCCACCCCCTGTCTCCCCACCCCCACCCCCTGTCTCCCCAACCCCACCCCATCCCCCACTCTCCCATCCTCCCACATTCTGTCCCATTGGGATTGCCCCCATCCCCTGTCTCCCCACCCCTACCCCCTGTCTCCCCGCCCCCATCCCCTGTCTCCCCACCCCCTGTCTCCCCACCCCCACCCCCTGTCTCTCCAACCCCACCCCCTCCCCCACTCTCCCACCATCCCACAATTTGTCCCATTGGGATCGCCCCCACCCCCTGTCTTCCCAAACCCACCCCCTCCCCCACTCTCCCATCTTCCCATGCTCTGTCCCATTGGGCTTACCCCCACCCTCTGTCTCCCCACCCCCACCCCCTGTCTCCCCACCCCCACCCCCTGTCTCCCCAACCCCACCCATCCCCCACTCTCCCATCATCCCACACTATGTCCCATTGGGATCGCCCCCACCCCCTGTCTCCCCACCCCCACCCCCTGTCTCCCCGCCCCCACCCCCTGTCTCCCCAACCCCACCCCCTCCCCCACTCTCCCATCCTCCCATGCTCTGTCCCATTGGGCTTACCCCCACCCCCTGTCTCCCCACCCCCACTCCCTGTCTCCCCAACCCCACCCCCTGTCTCCCCAACCCCACCCCCTGTCTCCCCGCCCCCACCCCCTGTCTCCCCAACCCCACCCCCTCCCCCACTCTCCCATCCTCCCATGCTCTGTCCCATTGGGCTTACCCCCACCCCCTGTCTCCCCACCCCCACTCCCTGTCTCCCCACCCCCAACCCCACCCCCTGTCTCCCCAACCCCACCCCCTGTCTCCCCAACCCCACCCCCTCCCCCACTCTCCCATCCTCCCACACTCTGTCCCATTGGGATCGCCCCCACCCCCTGTCTCCCCACCCCCACCCCCTGTCTCCCCGCCCCCACCCCCTGTCTCCCCACCCCCAACCCCACCCCCTGTCTCCCCGCCCCCACCCCCTGTCTCCCCAACCCCACCCCCTCCCCCACTCTCCCATCCTCCCATGCTCTGTCCCATTGGGCTTACCCCCACCCCCTGTCTCCCCACCCCCACTCCCTGTCTCCCCACCCCCACCCCCTGTCTCCACAACCCCACCCCCTCCCCCACTCTCCCATCCTCCCACACTCTGTCCCATTGGGATCGCCCCCACCCCCTGTCTCCCCACCCCCACCCCCTGTCTCCCCACCCCCTGTCTCCACTCCCCCACCCCCTGTCTCCACACCCCCACCCCCACCCTGTCTCCACTCCCCCACCCCCACCCCCTGTCTCCCGCCCCCACCCCCTGTCTCCCCGCCCCCACCCCCTGTCTTCACTCCCCCACCCCCACCCCGTCTCCCCGCCCCCACCCCGTCTCCCCGCCCCACCCCCAGTCTCCCCGCCCCCACCCCCTGTCTCCCCACCCTCACCCCGTCTCCACATCCCCACCCCCACCCGTCTCCCCGCCCCCACCCCCTACCCCAGTCTCCCCGCCCCCTCCCCCATCCCCACCCCCTGTCTCCTCACCCCCAACCCCAATCTCCCTGCCCCCACCCCGTCTCCCCGCCCCCACCCCGTCTCCCCTCCCCCACCCCGTCTACCCGCCCCCACCCCGTCTCACGCCCCCTGCCCTAGTGTCCCCTCCCCAACCCCAGTCTCCCCACTCCCAACCCCAGTCTCCCCGCCCCCACCCCCAGTCTCCCCGCCCCCACCCCCAGTCTCCCCGCCCCCACCCCCAGTCTCCCCGCCCCCACCCCAGTCTCCCCGCCCCCACCACGAACCCCAGTCTCCCCGCCCCCACCACGAACCCCAGTCTCACCGCCCCCACCCCCACCCCCACCCCCAGTCTCCCCGCCCCCACCCCCACCCCCAGTGTCCCCGCCCCCACCCCCACCCCCAGTCTCCCCGCCCCCACCCCCACCCCCAGTCTCCCCACTCCCACCCCCTGTCTCCACACCCCCACCCCCTTTCTCCCCACCCCCACCCTCCCCATCCTTCAGTCAAGGCCTCAATCTCCAAGCGGGTGAAGGCCGCACTATCCCGGCCTCTGCCTCCCGGAGTTTGGGACAGGCGAGGGGATAAATCGATCGGGGGGGGTCTGTCTGACAGATTGAGGGGATTGGATAAGGTGCAGGCGGTCGATCCAAACTTGAAGCCTGAGGCCTACAGGTGAAACCACGGCGACTGCACCCGAGGCGTTGAAAGCAATAAAGAGATTCGATTGGGTCGATGGGGAGAAACTATTTCCTCTGATCCGGTGGGTTGTGGGGGAGCCGGGGAGGGGGAGTCGAGAACAAGCGGGAAGGAGGTTAAAATTCGAGCCAGGACATTCAGGGGGGACATCAGGAAACACCTCTTCACAGAAAGGGGAGCGGAAATCAGGAACTCTCCCCCCACCCCCGCAATAAACTGTGGGGGCCGGAGGTCAAAGGGAAACGTCAAAACTGAGATTGAGGGATTGTTGTTGGGGATGGAGGGACACGGAACCGAGGGGGTTAAGGTACAGAGCAGATCCAATAGAATGGTGTAAAATGCTCGAGAGGGGCTGAATGGCCTCCTCCTGTTCCTGTGTAACAGGCTCGAGAGGCGCTGAATGGCCTCCTCCTGTTCCTGTGTAACAGGCTCGAGAGGGGCTGAATGGCCTCCTCCTGTTCCTTATGCCCCGATATATTTCCCTGAATTAAGTCTGTATAATTTTGCAGAGTTTCCCTGTCCGAACGGCTGGAAAGATCATAATCATCATTGCTATAGATTCTCAACGAAGAGCAAGGAATGGGACTCGGCAAAACAACAATGTGAATCCCAAAATTCACACTTCATCATCATAAATACAGAACAGGAACAGGTGAGAATAACAGAAGCATCTGTCAGAATGAGATGGAGAGAGAATATCGCTCTACACTGTCCCCATCAAACACTCCCAGGACAGGTACAGCACGGGGTTAGATACAGAGTAAAGCTCCCTCTACACCGTCCCCATCAAACACTCCCAGGACAGGAACAGCACGGGGGTAGATACAGAGTAAAGCTCCCTCTACACCGTCCCCATCAAACACTCCCAGGATAGGTAAAGCACGGGGGTAGATACAGAGTAAAGCTCCCTCTACACTGTCCCCATCAAACACTCCCAGGACAGGTACAGCACGGGGTTAGATACAGAGTGAAGCTCCCTCTACACGGTCCCCCTCAAACACTCCCAGGACAGGTACAGCACGGGGTTAGATACAGAATAAAGCTCCCTCTACACTGTCCCCATCAAACACTCCCAGGACAGGTACAGCACGGGGTTAGATACAGAGTAAAGCTCCCTCTACACCGTCCCCAGCAAACACTCCCAGGACAGGTACAGCACGGGGTTAGATACAGAGTAAAGCTCCCTCTACACCGTCCCCATCAAACACTCCCAGGACAGGTACAGCACGGGGTTAGATACAGAGTAAAGCTCCCTCTACACTACATGGACGAGGGTTTCAGCAGTCGATGAGCTGAGCCCGGGGTGGTTCTGGGCGATGTTACGGAGTTGGGAAGAGGCCGTCTTGGTGACGATGTGGATATGAGGTGGGAATCCCATCTCCAGGTTAAACACAACCCCAGGGTTGTGAACAGTCTGGTTCAGACTCAGATAGTTCCCAGGATGGAGTCGGTAACTCGGGAATGGAGTTTGGAACAGAGACGGAAAACAACAGCTTCAGTCTTCCCGATATTGAATCAGAGGGAATGAGGGAGAATTTCCTGAGGAAGGGTTTGGTGTATTTTGGGGATCAGTTGAGTGTGCGTGTTTATGTGAGTTAAGGCAGTCATACTAACTGAACACATTCCATCATTGTATCTGCTGCAGAATTTCATAAAGAAATCTATCGAGAATAATCCTGGGGATTACTGGATCGGACTAACAGATCGAGAGAGTGAAGGAAACTGGAAATGGGTGGATGGGACCCCAGTGAGGTGAGTCCCAGCTTCGCATGGAGAGAAAGAGCAGGACAGTGGGATTAGTTTGGGATTGATACAGGGTTATGGGGAGAGAGCGGGACAGTGGGATTAGTTTGGGATTGATACAGGGCTATGGGGAGAGAGCGGGACAGTGGGATTAGATTGGGATTGATACAGGGCTATGGGGAGAGAGTGGGGCAGTGGGATTAGTTTGGGATTGATACAGGGCTATGGGGAGAGAGCGGGACAGTGGGATTAGTTTGGGATTGATACAGGGCTATGGGGAGCGAGCGGGACAGTGGGATTAGTTTGGGATTGATACAGGGATATGGGGAGAGAGCGGGACAGTGGGATTAGTTTGGGATTGATACAGGGCCATGGGGAGAGAGTGGGACAGTGGGATTAGTTGGGGATTGATACAGGGCTATGGGGAGAGAGTGAGGCAGTGGGATTAGTTTGGGATAGATACAGGGCTATGGGGAGAGCGGGGCAGTGGGGTTAGTTTGGGATTGATACAGGGCTATGGGGAGAGAGCGGGAGAGTGGGTTTAGTTTGGGGATTGATACAGGGCTATGGGGAGAGAGTGGGGCAGTGGGATTAGTTTGGGGATTGATACAGGGCTATGGGGAGAGAGCGGGACAGTGGGATTAGTTTGGGATTGATACAGGGCTATGGGGAGAGTGGGACAGTGGGATTAGTTTGGGATTGATACAGGGCTATGGGGAGAGAGTGGGACAGTGGTATTACTTTGGGGATTGATACAGGGCTATGGGGAGAGAGTGGGACAGTGGGATTAGTTTGGGATTGATACAGGGCAATGGGGAGAGAGCGGGACAGTGGGATTAGTTGGGGATTTGTACAGGGCTATGGGGAGAGAGCCGGGACAGTGGGATTAGTTTGGGATTTGTACAGGGCTATGGGGAGAGAGTGGGGCAGTGGGATTAGTTTGGGGATTGATACAGGGCTATGGGGAGAGAGCGGGGCAGTGGGATTAGTTTGGGGATTGATACAGGGCTATGGGGAGAGAGTGGGGCAGTGGGATTAGTTTGGGGATTGATACAGGGCTATGGGGAGAGAGCGGGACAGTGGGATTAGTTTGGGATTGATACAGGGCTATGGGGAGAGAGCGGGACAGTGGTATTAGTTTGGGGATTGATACAGGGCTATGGGGAGAGAGTGGGACAGTGGGATTAGTTTGGGATTGATACAGGGCAATGGGGAGAGAGCGGGAGAGTGGGATTAGTTGGGGATTTGTACAGGGCTATGGGGAGAGAGCCGGGACAGTGGGATTAGTTTGGGATTTGTACAGGGCTGTTGGAATCTTGTTGATTCTGTGCAGGAATGTGTCGGATTTTTATTGGTATTTTTTATTTCCCCAATTCCTAGTTTTACTCAATGGTATCAGGGTGAACCGAATAATTGGAGTGGTAATGAAAACTGCGCCATTATCAGAATGAACGGCTGGAATGATTACAGTTGTACCGATCAGTTCCCTTTCATCTGTGAGAAAAGGGCACTGCCCTGCGTCGAGGCAGCTGACATTGAGAAATATTGTTCCTGAAGAGAGACTGGGACACAGAACGAGAATGTCAGGATTGTCCAAAGATCCCCAGCCCCTCCTCCCTTCCCCACAATCCCCGACTGCCGGAGGCCACGTCCAAAAGGTGAAAGTTCATCTGTTCCCCTTCTCCCCCAGGAGGAGCCCCCTACAACGCCACCAGTGGTGGGAGGCGGGAATGACAGTGTGACGGTTGACATTGGAAAACGCCATTATAAATCCAGGCAGGAGTCCGGCGACATGGAACAGGACAGAAGTCCTGCATTTCTCTAGCAACTTTCACTAATTCAGATGATCACCAGCCTGCTTTTGCAGCCAATGAAGCAACTCCTTACAGTGCTTTCATAGTTGTCTTGTCAGAAACAAGGCTTTCAATTTGCGTGCAGTAAGCTCCCACTGGACTCAGGATTAAACTCGGTCACATCTGAAATACCCTTTGGACTTTTTCTTCTTGAACTCTGTAAATCACGTCAACTCATTTCAATCTCCCTGGTTCTTGTACTGTTACTATCCATAGTTGTAAAAGTTTCCTTTTTCTATCCTCCATTACTGTGTCTCTGCATTTGTGTACGTGTGTGTGCGTGTGTGTGTATGTGTTTGTAAACGTCTATGTGTGTGAGTGTTTGAATGTGAGAGTGTGAGCTGTTTTTATGTGAGTGTGTGAGCGTGAATGTGTGTGTGTGTGTGAGTGTGTGTGGGTGTGAATGTGGAGGTTGACATTGTGAACATTCCTGCCCCGGGTTTTAAATGTAAATAAACTAACCCGAGTTGATCATAATGTGAGTTTGCTGTGAGTGATTAGTAAAGTGGATCAGACACACTGAGGGTTTGGGAAAACACACCACAACACACTTCACAAAGAATTCAAAACACCTTCTGCGTATGGACAGCTGGTGAGAGACAGAAGTACAGTTTGCCTGTCTCTCCTGTCCAGAACAGTTTGTTCTGAGGAACCTACCAACTCAGACATGTGTACAAGATCTCCAACTTTGTAATACTGCTCCCAACTTTTCAATTCCTTCATACACTAACCTACGTACTTTTGCTGTAACCAATCCCTTAGGCATGTTCGGTGTCCTGATGAGCAGGAAAACACAATTGCTTCTTTTACCGATTAACTGAAATCTGTGTCCCTCTCGTCCTCGCTCCTCCCCCCAACGAGACAGTTTCTCCCGATCTATCCACGATGTTGCTATCCCTTTCATAGAAACATAGAAACTCAGAGCAAGAGTAGGCCATTCGGCCCTTCGAGCCTGTTCCGCCATTCATTATGATCATGGCTGATCATCCAACTCAATAGCCTGCTCCCGCTTTCTCCCCATACCCTTTGATCCCTTTCGCCCCAAGAGCTATATCTAACTCCTCCTTGAAAACATACAATGTTTTGGTCTCAACTACTTTCTGTGGTAATGAATTCCACAGGCTCACCACTCTCTGGATGAAGAAATTTCTCCTCATCTCAGTCCTAAATGGTTGACCCCATATCATCAGACTGTGACCCCTGGTTCTGGACTCCCCCACCATTGGGAACATCCTTCCTGCATCTACCCCGTCTAGTCCTGTTAGAATTTTATAGGTTTCTATGAGATTCCCTCCATCATTCTTCTGAACTCCAGCGAATATAATCCTAATCGAATCAATCTATCAACATATGTCAGTCCCGCCATCCCAGGAATCAGTCGGGTAAACCATCGCTGCACTCCCTCTATAGCAAGTACATCCTTCCTCAGATAAGGAGACCAAAACTGACCACAATATTACAGGTGCGGTCTCACCAAGGCCCTGCACAATTGTAGCAAGACATCCCTGTTCCTGTACTCAAATCCTCTGGCTATGAAGGCCAACGTACCACTTGCCTTCTTTACCGCCTGCTGCACCTGCATGCTTACCTTCAGCGACTGGTGTACAAGGACACCCAGGTCTCGTTGCACATTCCCCTCTCTCAATTTATAGCCATTCAGATAATAATCTGCCTTCCTGTTTTTGCTACCAAAATGGATAACCTCACATTTACCCACATTATACTGCATCTGCCAAGCATTTGCCCACTCACTCAGCTTGTCCAAATCACACTGAAGGATCTCTGAATCCTCCTCACAGCTCACCCAGCTTTGTGTCATCTGCAAACCTGGAGATATTACATTAATTCCCTCATCTAAATCATTAATATATAATGTGAATAACTGGGATCCCAGCACCGATCCCTGCGGTACCCCACTAGTCACTGCCTGCCATTCGGAAAAAGACCCGTTTCTTCCTTCTCTTTGTTTCCCGTCTGCCAACCAGTTTTCTATCCATCTCAATACACTACCCCTAATCCTACGTGCTTTAATTTTACACCCCAATCTCTTCTGTGGGACTTTGTCGAAAGCCTTCTGAAAGTCCAAATGAACCACATCCACTGGCTCCCCCTCATCAACTCTGCTAGTTACATCCTCGAAAAATTCCAGTAGATTTGTCAAGCATGATTTACCTTTCATAAATCCATGCTGACTCTGTCCGATTCTGCCACTGTTTTCCACGTGCTCAGCTATTAAGTCTTTTATAATGGACTCTAGAATTTTCCCCACTACCGATGTCAGGCTGACTGGTCTATAATTCCCTGTTTTCTCTCTGACTCCCTTTTTAAATAGTGGGGTTACATTAGCTATCCTCCAATCTGTAGGAACTGTTCCAGAGTCTATTGAATCTCGGAAGATGACCACCAATGCAGCCGCTATTTCTAGGGCCACATCCTTAAGTACTCTGGGATGTAGATTATCAGGCCAACCCAATTAAAACGTATAGCAACCAACTTCCCCAACCGGAGAACCAACCTAGTATTACAGACCACCAAGAATCTTTTTTATAAAAATTACTCAAACCTTCTGTTTCAATACATAATACAAGTTAAAAACAGAATTACCTGGAAAAACTCAGCAAGTCTGGCAGCATCGGCGGAGAAGAAATCAGTCAACGTTTCGAGCCCTCATGGCCCTTCAGCAGAACTGAAGCATAGTTTCAACAAGGGAGAAATATAAATTGGTTTAAGGTGGGTGGGGGGGAAGAGACACATTGAGGGTGTGGTGTGAGCAGATAATCAAAAGATGTCAGAGACAAAAGGGTCAAAGAGGTGTTGAAGGTGGTGGTCTTTGTCTGAGAAAAGTGCTAATTAAGAATGCAAGACAGGATATTCAAAGTACAGCTCTAGTGGGGGTGGGGTGGAAAGACTGAAGGTTTTAGTTTTAGATTTAAAAATAATGGAAATAGGTGGGGAAAGAAGAATCTATATAAATTATTGAAAAAAAAGGGCGGGTGGGGGAGGGAAAGAAACGGGGTGGGGATGGGGGGAGGGGGAGTTTAAGATCTAAAGTTGTTGAATTCAATATTCAGCCCAGAAGGCTGTAAAGTGCCTAGTCGGAAGATGAGGTGCTGTTCCTCCAGTTTGCGTTGGGCTTCACTGGAACAATGCAGCAAGCCAAGGACAGACATGTGGGCAAGAGAACAGGGTGGAGTGTTAAAATGGCAAGCGACAGGGAGGTTTGGGTCTTTCTTGCGGACAGACCGCAGGTGTTCCGCAAAACGGTCGCCCAGTTTGCGTTTGGTCTCTCCAATGTAGAGGAGACCGCATTGGGAGCAACGAATGCAGTAGACTAAGTTAGGGGAAATGCAAGTGAAATGCTGCTTCACTTGAAAGGAGTGTTTGGGCCCTTGGACGGTGAGGAGAGAGGAAGTGAAGGGGCAGGTGTTGCATCTTCTGCGTGGGCATGGGGAGGTGCCATAAGTGGGGGTTGAGGAGTAGGGGGTGATGGAGGAGTGGACCAGGGTGTCCCGGAGGGAACGATCCCTACGGAATGCTGTCAAGGGGGGTGAAGGGAAGATGTGTTTGGTGGTGGCATCATGCTGGAGTTGGCGGAAATGGCGGAGGATGATCCTTTGAATGCGGAGGCTGGTGGGGTGATAAGTGAGGACAAGGGGGACCCTATCATGTTTCTGGGAAGGAGGAGAAGGCGTGAGGGAGGATGCGCGGGATATGGGCCGGACACGGTTGAGGGCCCTGTCAACGACCGTGGATGGAAAACCTCGGTTAAGGAAGAAGGAGGACATGTCCGAGGAGCTGTTTTTGAAGGTAGCGTCATCAGAACAGATGCGACGGAGGCGAAGGAACTGAGAGAATGGGATGGAGTCTTTACAGGAAGCGGGGTGTGAGGAGCTGTAGTCGAGGTAGCTGTGGGAGTCGGTAGGCTTGTAATGGATATTGGTGGACAGTCTATCATCAGAAATTGAGACAGAGAGGTCAAGGAAGGGAAGAGAAGTGTCAGAGATGGACCATGTGAAGATGATGGAGGGGTGGAGATTGGAAGCAAAATTAATAAATTTTTCCAGGTCCCGACGAGAGCATGAAGCAGCACCGAAGTAATCATCGATGTACCGGAGAAAGAGTTGTGGGAGGGGGCCGGAGTAGGACTGGAACAAGGAATGTTCCACATACCCCATAAAGAGACAGGCATAGCTGGGGCCCATGCGGGTACCCATAGCCACACCTTTTATTTGGAGGAAGTGAGAGGAGTTAAAGGAGAAATTGTTCAGTGTGAGAACAAGTTCAGCCAGACGGAGGAGAGTAGTGGTGGATGGGGATTGTTGGGGCCTCTGTTCAAGGAAGAAGCTAAGGGCCCTCAGACCATCCTGGTGGGGGATGGAGGTGTAGAGGGATTGGACATCCATGGTGAAGAGGAAGCGGTTGGGGCCAGGGAACTGGAAATTGTTGATGTGACGTAAGGTGTCAGAGGAATCACGGATGTAGGTGGGAAGGGACTGGACAAGGGGAGAGAGAAGGGAGTCAAGATAACGAGAAATGAGTTCCGTGGGGCAGGAACAGGCTGACACGATCGGTCTGCCAGGACAGTTCTGTTTGTGGATTTTGGGTAGGAGGTAGAAGCGGGCCGTCCGAGGTTGGGCGACTATCAAGTTGGAAGCTGTGGGAGGAAGATCTCCAGAGGAGATGAGGTCAGTGATAGTCCTGGAAACAATGGCTTGATGTTCTGTGGTGGGGTCCATGACCCCACCACAGAACATCAAGCCATTGTTTCCAGGACTGTCACTGACCTCATCTCCTCTGGAGATCTTCCTCCCACAGCTTCCAACTTGATAGTCGCCCAACCTCGGACGGCCCGCTTCTACCTCCTACCCAAAATCCACAAACAGAACTGTCCTGGCAGACCGATCGTGTCAGCCTGTTCCTGCCCCACGGAACTCATTTCTCGTTATCTTGACTCCCTTCTCTCTCCCCTTGTCCAGTCCCTTCCCACCTACATCCGTGATTCCTCTGACACCTTACGTCACATCAACAATTTCCAGTTCCCTGGCCCCAACCGCTTCCTCTTCACCATGGATGTCCAATCCCTCTACACCTCCATCCCCCACCAGGATGGTCTGAGGGCCCTTAGCTTCTTCCTTGAACAGAGGCCCCAACAATCCCCATCCACCACTACTCTCCTCCGTCTGGCTGAACTTGTTCTCACACTGAACAATTTCTCCTTTAACTTCTCTCACTTCCTCCAAATAAAAGGTGTGGCTATGGGTACCCGCATGGGCCCCAGCTATGCCTGTCTCTTTATGGGGTATGTGGAACATTCCTTGTTCCAGTCCTACTCCGGCCCCCTCCCACAACTCTTTCTCCGGTACATCGATGATTACTTCGGTGCTGCTTCATGCTCTCGTCGGGACCTGGAAAAATTTATTAATTTTGCTTCCAATCTCCACCCCTCCATCATCTTCACATGGTCCATCTCTGACACTTCTCTTCCCTTCCTTGACCTCTCTGTCTCAATTTCTGATGATAGACTGTCCACCAATATCCATTACAAGCCTACCGACTCCCACAGCTACCTCGACTACAGCTCCTCACACCCCGCTTCCTGTAAAGACTCCATCCCATTCTCTCAGTTCCTTCGCCTCCGTCGCATCTGTTCTGATGACGCTACCTTCAAAAACAGCTCCTCGGACATGTCCTCCTTCTTCCTTAACCGAGGTTTTCCATCCACGGTCGTTGACAGGGCCCTCAACCGTGTCCGGCCCATATCCCGCGCATCCTCCCTCACGCCTTCTCCTCCTTCCCAGAAACATGATAGGGTCCCCCTTGTCCTCACTTATCACCCCACCAGCCTCCGCATTCAAAGGATCATCCTCCGCCATTTCCGCCAACTCCAGCATGATGCCACCACCAAACACATCTTCCCTTCACCCCCCTTGACAGCATTCCGTAGGGATCGTTCCCTCCGGGACACCCTGGTCCACTCCTCCATCACCCCCTACTCCTCAACCCCCACTTATGGCACCTCCCCATGCCCACGCAGAAGATGCAACACCTGCCCCTTCACTTCCTCTCTCCTCACCGTCCAAGGGCCCAAACACTCCTTTCAAGTGAAGCAGCATTTCACTTGCATTTCCCCTAACTTAGTCTACTGCATTCGTTGCTCCCAATGCGGTCTCCTCTACATTGGAGAGACCAAACGCAAACTGGGCGACCGTTTTGCGGAACACCTGCGGTCTGTCCGCAAGAAAGACCCAAACCTCCCTGTCGCTTGCCATTTTAACACTCCACCCTGTTCTCTTGCCCACATGTCTGTCCTTGGCTTGCTGCATTGTTCCAGTGAAGCCCAACGCAAACTGGAGGAACAGCACCTCATCTTCCGACTAGGCACTTTACAGCCTTCTGGGCTGAATATTGAATTCAACAACTTTAGATCTTAAACTCCCCCTCCCCCCATCCCCACCCCGTTTCTTTCCCTCCCCCACCCGCCCTTTTTTTTCAATAATTTATATAGATTCTTCTTTCCCCACCTATTTCCATTATTTTTAAATCTAAAACTAAAACCTTCAGTCTTTCCACCCCACCCCCACTAGAGCTGTACTTTGAATATCCTGTCTTGCATTCTTAATTAGCACTTTTCTCAGACAAAGACCACCACCTTCAACACCTCTTTGACCCTTTTGTCTCTGACATCTTTTGATTATCTGCTCACACCACACCCTCAATGTGTCTCTTCCCCCCCACCCACCTTAAACCAATTTATATTTCTCCCTTGTTGAAACTATGCTTCAGTTCTGCTGAAGGGCCATGAGGGCTCGAAACGTTGACTGATTTCTTCTCCGCCGATGCTGCCAGACTTGCTGAGTTTTTCCAGGTAATTCTGTTTTTATTTTGTTTTGGATTTCCAGCATCCGCAGTAGCTTTTAGCTTTTTGTTTTTATAATACAAGTTAGATCACTTGGTAACAGCTGCTATATTGTTGCCGGACAATGTCTTTTTTTACAGTGAGTGGCGTGGACCCAGTCTTCCTTCCCTTTAACCTTCAGGGCCGTTCGAGTTGTTAGCAACAAAAGGTAGGGTCCTTTCCACCCTCTCATGCAATTCAGCTGCTGTTTTGCATAGAGGAAAATGAGTACAAATCCAACATTTAGTCCGATTAACTTGCGAGGCTACGGCCAGCATTCGTTGAACCGCAGAATTGGTATTCCACTCCCCGCAAGGACCACGCAGGAGAGGATCCAAATCAGAGTCAGCATTCTGACGGCTCAGTTAAATTTCTTGCACAAGCCCTTCCGTCCAAGGTCAGCGTCCACTTGACGTGCGATGTGTGGATCCACAAGGGCGCCCTTCAACCTTTACGGCCATATGGGTGGTGAGCAGGACTTGGAAAGGCCCTTCCCATCGAGGTTCCAAACAGTTCTTTCTCCTGAAGGTCTTTACAAGGACTAGGTCCCCGGGCTGGTATTGATGGCAATCTTCAATGATGGGCTTTTTCTGAGCTTCTACTACCTGTATATGTAAGCTCTTGAGAGAATTAGTGAGCACTATACAATATGTAATCATTCCCTCATCCATAGCGTGGATGTCCATTTCCCTAGCAGACAAGGGTGGGGTCACTGGGAGGTGCATAGGACATCCCATTACAACTTCATAAGGAGAGAGGGAGGTGGTACGGTTAGCGTGAGAGTGCATAGCCATGAGCGCCAAGGGTAGAGCTTCAGGCCATTTCAAACCAGTTTCTTCACATAATTTAGGTTGTTTTTCAGAATACCATTTTGTCTTTCCATCGCTCCAGTAGACTTGGGGGTGGTATGGGCAGGAAAGGTGATGGTTGCATTGTAAGGCCTTCGACAGTTCCTTTTTCACTTTAGCAGTAAAATGAACAACAATTTTACAACAACAACAGCATCATTTCGTCGGGTGGGATACGCCTCCACCCATCGCGAGAACAAACATACTAGAACTAAAACATAATTATATTCCATACATTTAGGCATTTGTATAAAGTCCATTTGTAAGTGTACAAACGGGCCCCATGGCTGGGGTCCCGTACCAGCAGTCACTCTGGGCGTCTTGCCTGGGTTATGTCATTGACATAGGTATGACAGGTATTACTAATACAATACCTATTAGCATATTACTATTCACTATACATTCAACATTCATTCGATATACACGTGTTAAACCCCTGAGCTGCCAACCGGTCAAGTCATGATTCCTGTGTCGTGAGAGATTCAATAGATGCTCATTAGTTACCCATAAAGGGACTACCCCTTCTTTAGTCTGTCTTAAATTTTCTCGGGCTTGTTCCAGTGCCCAAGATCCATAGGTGTTGCAAACATCATTTCTGCTCGCTTTGTCTGAAATATTTTTTCCTATTTCAATTAATTTATTGATAGTCCCCACATGACTTTCAAGCACGGTAGCCAGACTTTGGATTAACCAATGATGTCCAACAATGTTGAGTATCATAGCGGCATCATTTATCAGGCTGCGCTTAACACGGTTCCCTCCCAAGCCTGATCGTATCTCGCCACTGAACTGAACTGCTTCAGTCATCAATTGGCGCCTCAGAGCCGTATAGAGTGCTTGGGTATGGGTTGAGCACCATTGGGGCAGGACGACACCGGATACATTCAAGACTACGGGTACCAGCTCATGGTGTATATTATCATACAAAACTTCTGATTAACCAGTACCAAATCATTCGTCGGTCCTGGATGCATAGTCGGACAAGATGGGTCAGTCAGTGTGGTTTGAGGGGCTTCAATTATCTCTACTCAGACTGTGAAAGTAGAGGTGGGCGGTGGCTGGGTAGTGGCTCTTTTGGGCGAACCTCCCATGCTCGATCTGAAGCAAACCCTTACTACAATTTGAAAGCACTTGTTCTCCTACTGTCACATTTATCATTCCCCGTTGCGTCGCATTCGGCACTGTCCGTGCTGTACCAAAGTTCCTCCTGCGGTGCGGGATGGGCAGTGATGATCCCCGACCTTGTTGCCAGTACTGATAGGCCCACGACCAGGATCGTAGATCTGTGGAGACATTAACATCGGCTCCCGTTCTCTGGGTTACCGCTTGGTCAATTGTCATGTATCTTTAACTGTGTGTAATGCCTCCATTTACTTCCCGTTCTCATATCTACAAGTGTGCATGTATCACCTGTCATAATTACCTGGTATGGTCCATTGTTGCTCTTTGGATTTGCCTGTTTCCATATCCTTAATCACCTGTCGGTCTCTGACTTCCTCTCTCCACTCATGTAATTGCCTACTTAATTCCCTTACATTGTCCTGTATTTTTCCTTTCTGTGGCCCTACATCTCCTACTATAATACCTTCAGGTAATAGCATGGCCCTTCCTGTTATCATTTCAAATGGGGTGAACATGTCGGTCCTGCTTGGGGTAGCCCACGGCGCATTAGAATATTGGGCTGTTCCCTGTCTCTTGATTGATGTTTTTTTTTAAGTTCAGTTCATCCTTTCCACCATCCCTGGACTCTGGGGGTGGTAAGGAATATGGAATTTCTGTTTAAGCTTCATAAGATTACACACTTCTTTAATGTCTCTCCCTGTGAAATGAGTTCCCTGATCTGAATCCATCTGGGTAAACTCCTTCCAGTTTACTCCCTCCTGCTGCTGTCTCATGTCAGACCTCAATTCCTTAAACAACTCTACAATGCACCTTCTTATCCTATCTTTCAATGGCTCGGTATTTTCACTTCCAGTGATGGTTCTCTCTGGGAACCGCTTAACTCTGCCTGTCATCAAGGTGTTAATCCTGTGGTTTTACTTTTTGTAGCTTGCAGGCACATTAATATAGTCAGTAATACATCTGTTTAGCCTTTTTCCAGCTTTCCCTTTACCTCTAAGTTTTCTTTCCTGGCCATGATCATCCTAAGGTTCTCTGGAGTTCAGTTTCTCTATTGTCTTGGATTGTTTAAAATGTTTCCTTACTCTTTAGGCCATATTAACTATTCCATTTCAACGGAGATCTCTGTCTCTAGATCTTTGCTTATCTCCCCCTGTGCAGTTCCAATGCTTCAGTTGATGGCCAGATTATCAAATTCATTTCCCTTAAAACAATTTGTACATTATGTCCTCTTTCCCTGACTCATTCTCCTACTTGCCTCATACCATATTACACTTGCAACAGCTACCATCTTATCTTGTTCATGTTGCCTGGAGAGACTTTAAAATATTCTCATAACAGTTTTAAAAACAGAAATCAGGTATTGACAAGTTTTGCTTCCTTTCCTTCTTCTCAAAGATTTTATTGTCTTAAAAGAAACTCACTAAATTGTGTCTGACCCGTTTCTTTTAGAATTATCCCAGATTCATTAACTCGGCCAAAAATTGGATTTCTGCC
Source organism: Cetorhinus maximus (assembly GCF_964194155.1). NCBI lineage: Eukaryota > Metazoa > Chordata > Chondrichthyes > Lamniformes > Cetorhinidae > Cetorhinus > Cetorhinus maximus. The sequence continues at coordinate 86,181 of NW_027596776.1, read as the reverse complement.
AAACTTTGCCAAGGTCTTGAGCTTAGCTTCATATTTTGGGAACAGACTTACAAACACAAAAGCTCGCAGCATTTGAATTAGTGCCAATTGTTGTCAGACCTTTTAAAATGAAAATTCCCTTTTGAGAACTTTATCAAGAACCAAACCTCAAATTTTTAAACTTTGTAAGAACTGTAATTTACACTATCAGAATTAAAACAACTTCTTTTTCATGTGTAACGATTTGTATCCAAGTTATAATTTCCGTATGTTTATCAACACATTCTTTATCTTAGACAGCATCCTAGTGATTCAAAAGTAACCTGTTAAATTACACTGCACTTTACATCTCAAGATTGTCCCAAATTCAAATTACAGTGCTGTTGGAAAGCAGATTTCCTTTCATATTTAATTCATCTCTTCTTAAGAAACCCCTTTTTATCCATTGGAACCATCTAGACCTTGTGTTTACGTCTTTTCATTTTCCTAGAATCCTTCTGAATTTCAAGTAATTTCTTTTTCTCAGAATTTTAGAATACAAACTCGTATGTATTAATCCCAATCAGCTTGGAAGCTGCTGATGAGGGTTATTCCCTACTAGTCTACAAGGGGGTGGTACAAAGGTTGGTTCATCTCAAGGATGAGATAAAGGCAAGCCCTGTTTTATCTTTACACTCCCTTCAAATTACGATTTTTGCCAGAAATCTCAACTCAAACCTTATACTCAAGACTTTGGAATATTTGAATAAACTTTTCCTTTAATCTAATATGGGGCTTTCGACTCTAAAGTGCCCAACTACACACACAAAAGACAATTCAGGGAAGAAAACACATTAAAGCTCACATACAAATGCTTCCTTCCACACAAACAAACACATACATAAAGGTATGTATCGATACTCCTGTAATATTGAACTTAACTCTAAACGAAGCTTCGAGTAGCAGTGGGGGGAATAAAGGGATCGTGAAGGCTCCACCTATAGGGACCTTCAAACTGACGAAAGCTCCACATTTTCTCTGCTGCTGCTTGTGAGTTACTCATTAACCCCCTAGGGGTACCCTTTCTCTCTCTCTCTCTCTCTCTCTTCAACACAAACAGCTCTTGTAACTTAGATCAATTCAATTTTTTTTTTAAGTTACAGAAAATTCAGTGGCGAACTATCTACCTCCCTTAAAACATATTATAAGCGGCTCAAATCTGTCCCGATTAAAAGTTCCAGCTGGTGGGAAGCTCTCTCCTTTACTTTGAGTCCATTTAACCCAATCAGAAACATATTGGACAATTTCAGGACCATAATGGACACAAAAGAAAACACAGAAATTACTTACTTTTCACCTCCATGGGACTCGAACCCCTGGGTATACTACTACTACTTTTTTTTAACCTCCATCCATTTTTCATTCCGTTTTCTTGCCCATCTTCAAAGTTCCTGATTTAAGCTCCGGTTTCAGTTTGTTCTTAGTGCTTTGCGAAGCGGGGGGAGTGGCAGAGCCCGCTCTGCTGTTGCGATCTCCCATTTTTCTGAAAAGAAAACACAATTAACAGCGCGGCGCGTTTCCTACCCTATGCGCTCACCGGTGTTTAAGAGTTCCTGAACAAGTCCTCCAGTTCCTTGGGTCTTTTGAGTCTGGTCGGTAGCTACCCTTTTTCTAGCACTCCCCCTTTCAGCTAGGATGCTTTCACTGCAATCCCCCTCTTAGCTAGGATGCAGTTCGTACTCTCCCTAACTTAGGAGAGTTAATCCTCCCTTTCTCCGTGAGGGTTCTTTTTTTAGAGATTCAACAGCCCAGGATTTCAATCACCTCTCCAATTTAAGAGGTTACTGGACTTCAGTGGGATCCCATCCTCGTCGCCAATTTGTCGCGGAAAACGGAGTGAATACTCAGACCCAGGAGGTTTGTCTTGGAAGTCTTTATTGAATCATGATATCATAGAGAGCCCAGCAGCATACAACGGAGTTAGCCGGCACTCTGAGGAAGCATCACAGTACACACATATTTATAGTAAAAGTTGTACATATCAAAGAGCTTGAAGGTGATAAGACTGCCTAACCTTCATTAATTAATTACATTGAGAATCATTGTCTTTGGCATGCAACACACAATTAGTCTATTCTAATTTATGACTATACAGGATATTGGGGGAAGCTCATCTGGTAATAAAAAAGTGAGACAGAGAATAGATAACCATGCTTGACCTTATCTTTAGTGCTAGGGGGTGTACACTCTAGAGAACAGATGACCATTGCTTGATCCTGTCTCTTTGTGTTGGGGGCAGACATCCTAGCCTTGTCTCAAGGATTCTAGGAAGCTTGTTTATGATACTCCTTTTCTCCTTTCCTGCTCAACTAGCTGGCAGCTGCAGGTGTACCTGCTAGAACAAAAGAGGGAACTGTGCTGTAGTATTCCACTATGGTTTTAACCGTTTAACCCTTAGTTGTCCTGTAGATGTATTTTATTCTTCCACACCAACATTTCTGGTATGTTATTTGTGTCCTCCTTTGTGGAGACAGAACACAAGTATGTATTTAGTTGGTCAGCCATTTCTTTGTTCTCCATTATAAATTCCCCTGTTTCTGACTGTAAGGGACCTACATTTGTCTGCACCAATCTGTTTCTCTTCACATACCTATAGAAACCTTTACAGTCAGTTTTTATGTTCCCTGCAAGCTTACTATCATGCTCTACTTTCCCCTTCTTAATCAATCCCTTAGTCCTCCTTTGCTGAATTCTAAACTGCTCCCAATCCTCAGGTCTGTTGTTTTTTCTGGCCAATTTGTATGCCTCTTCCTTGCATCTAATACTCTCTCTAATTTCCCTCGTAAGCCATGGTTTGGCCACCTTTCCTGTTTTACTTTTGCTCCAGACAGGAATAAACAATTGTTGCAGTTCACCCATGCGCTCTTTGAATGTTTGCCATTGCCTATCCAACGTCATCCCTTTGAGCAACGTTTCCCAATCCATCATAGCCAACTCGCGCCTCATACCATCGTAGTTTCCTTTATTAAGCTTCAGGACCCAAGTCTCAGAATCAACCACGTCACTCTCCATCTTGATGAAGAATTCTATCATATTATGGTCGCTCATCCCCAAGGGGCCTCGCACAAGTAGATTGCCAATTATTCCTTTCTCATTACACAATACCCAGTCAAGGATGGGCTGTTCTCTCGTTGCTTCCTCAAAGCACTGGTCCAGAAAAACATCCCATATACACTCCAGGAATTGGTCCTCCATGGTATTGTTACTAATTTGATTTGCCCAATCTATATGCAGATTAAGGTGACCCATAATTACAGATGTTCCTTTATTACATGCGTCTCTAATTTCCTGTTTAATGCCATTCCCAACATCACCACTCCAGTTTGGGGGTCTATATACAACCCCCACTAACGTTTTTTGCCCCTTAGTGTTTCTCAGCTCTACCCATACAGATTCCACATCGTCGGAGCTAATGTCTTTCCTCACTATTGCGTTAATTTCCTCTTTAACCAGCAATGCAACTCCACCACCTTTTCCTTATTGTCTGTCCTTCCTAAATACTGAATACCCCTGGATGTTGAGTTCCCTTCTTGCAGCCATGTCTCCGTAATTCCGACTATATCATACCTGTTTACATCTATTTGCGTGGTTAATTTATCCACTTTATGCGAATGCTCCTCGCATTAATGCTCAAAGCCTTAAGGATTGTCTTTTTAACATTACTTGTCCCGTTCCCACTATTTTTCACTGAGGCCCTGTTTGATTCTTGCCCTTGATTTCTCTGACTATCACTTTTCTTATTCCGCTTTCTGTCTTTTGTTCTTGTCTTTGATTCCCCTTTCTCTGACTCCTTGCATAGGTTCCCGTCCCCCTGCCATTTTAGTTTAAATCCTCCCCAACCACTCTAGCAAATGTTCCCCCTAGGACATCAGTCCCAGTCCTGTCAAGGTGTAACCCGTCCGGTTTGTACTGGTCCCACCTCCACCAGAACCGGTCCCAATGTCCCAGGAATTTGAAACCCTCCACTTCACACCATCTCTTCAACCACATATTCATCTGATGTATCCTGCTATTTCTACACTGACTGGTACATGGCACTGGTAGTAATCCTGAAATCACTACCTTTGGGGTCCTACTTTTCAACTTACTTCCTAACTCCATATATTCTGCTTTTTGGATCTCATCCCTTTTCTCACCTATGTCGTTTGTACCAATGTGCACCACGACCACTGGGTGTTCACCCTTCCCCTTCAGAATGTCCTCTAGCCGCTCTGAGACATCCTCGACCCGAGCACCAGGGAGGCAACGTACCATCCTGGAGTCTCGTTTGCAGCCACAGAAAAGCCTCTCTATTCCCCTTACAATTGAATCCCCTGTAGCTGTTGCATTCCCACACATTTTACTCCTCCCCGGTGCAGCCTAGGCAACCATGGTGCAACAAATTTGGCTGTTGCTGCTTTCTCCTGAGAGGCCATTCCCCCCCTAACAGTATCCAAAGCGGTATATCTATTTTGCAGGGAAATAGCCACAGGAGATTCCTGCACTGCCTGCCTAGTCCCCTTGCTTTGCCTTGTGGTCACCCATTCCCTTCCTGCATGTGGACTCTTACCCTACGGTGTGACCACCTCTCTATACGTCCCTATCCACGATACTCTCCACCTCGCGGATGCTCCACCGTGTCCCCAGCCGCCGCTCCAGCTCCAAATCCCCGGCTTCCAGGAGCTGCAGCTGGAGACACTTCCCGCACACAGGCTGGTCCCGGGTACTGGAAACGTGTCCGGCTTCCCACATAGAGCAGGATGAGCACACCACGGCTTTGAGCTCTCCTGCCATGACTGACCCCTTTAAATTAAATTAAACCTTTTGGAAGATACTTAATATCAAATAATATCAATTACTCTCGGGCCCTTCATCCCTACTCCTCGCTGTTACAGAATATAGTTTCTTACAAACGATGAACCACAAAATAAGATCTTAAACACTCTCAGCAATAAAAGTAGTAAACGCTGCCCCGGCCGCACTCATTGTCCTCGAAGGATCACCTCGTTCCCGCCTCACTGAACTCCCTTAGTGACCTTTGCTCCCGCTCAACTCCCGGCTCCTCTCGCGCTTCACTTCAACTGACACAGAGCGCGCAGGGGGCGGGGTCACACAGAGCGGGCTGGGGGCGGGGTCACACAGAGCGGGCAGGGGGCGGGGTCACACAGAGCGGGCAGGGGGCGGGGTGACACAGAGCGGGCAGGGGGCGGGGTTAGACGGGGCGGGGTTACACTGAGCGGGCGGGGGGCAGCGGGCGGGGGTCACACAGAGCGGGCAGGGGGCGGGGTTACACCGAGCGGACAGGGGGCGGGGTTACAGTGTGCGCGCAGGGGGCGGGGTTACACAGAGCGGGCAGGGGGCGGGGTGACACTGAGCGGGCAGGGGGCGGGGTGATACAGGGCAGGCAGGGGTCGGGGTGACACGGAGCGAGCAGTGGGCGGGGTTTTAGAGAGCGAGCAGGTGCGGGGTGACACAGGGCGGGCAGGTGCGGGGTCACACAGAGCGAGCAGTGGGCGGGGTGACACAGAGCGGGCAGTGGGCGGGGTTTTAGAGAGCGGGCAGGTGCGGGGTCACACAGAGCGAGCAGTGGGCGGGGTTTTAGAGAGCGGGCAGGTGCGGGGTCACACAGAGCGAGCAGTGGGCGGGGTTTTAGAGAGCGGGCAGGGGGTGGGGTGACACAGAGCGAGCAGTGGGCGGGGTTTTAGAGAGCGGGCAGGGGGTGGGGTGACACAGAGCGAGCAGTGGGCGGGGTTTTAGAGAGCGGGCAGGGGGTGGGGTGACACTGAGCGAGCAGTGGGCGGGGTTTTAGAGAGCGGGCAGGGTGGTGGGGTGACACACAGCGAGCAGTGGGCGGGGTTTTAGAGAGCGGGCAGGGGGTGGGGTCACACAGAGCGAGCAGTGGGCGGGGTTTTAGGGAGCGGGCAGGGGGTGGGGTCACACACAGCGAGCAGTGGGCGGGGTTTTAGAGAGCGGGCAGGGGGTGGGGTCACACAGAGCGAGCAGTGGGCGGGGTTTTAGAGAGCGGGCAGGGGGTGGGGTCACACAGAGCGAGCAGTGGGCGGGGTTTTAGGGAGCGGGCAGGGGGCGGGGAGCCACTTGGCGCGCAGGGTGCGGTGTCACAAGAAGCGGTTAGGGGCGGGGTTTTAGAAACCGTCAGTGTGCGGAGTCAAAGAGAACGCGGAGGGGGCGGGGTGACACAGAGCCGGCAGGGGGCGGGGTGACACAGAGCGGGCAGGGGGCGGGGACACAGAGCCGGCAGGGGGCGAGTTGATAGAAATCGCACAGGGGGCGAGTTGATAGAGACCGGGGAGGGGGCGGGGAGGGGGTGGGGTGACACAGGGCGGGCAGGGGGCGGGATCACACAGGGCCGGCAGGGGGCGGGATCACAGGGCCGGCAGGGGGCGGGATCACACAGGGCGGGCAGGGGGCGGGACTACACAGAGCGGACGGGGGGCGGGATCACAGAACGGGCGGGGGGCGGGATCACACAGAGCGGAAGGGGGGCGGGGTGACTCAGAGCGGGCGGGGGGCGGGGTGACACGGAGCGAGCAGTGGGCGGGGTTTTAGAGAGCGAGCAGGTGCGGGGTGACACAGGGCGGGCAGGGGGCGGGGTGACACAGAGCGCGCAGGGGGCGGGGTGACACAGTGCGCGCAGGGGGCGGGGTGATGCAGAGTGGGCTGGGAACGGGGTGACACAGAGCGGGCCACGGGCGGGGTGACACAGAATGCGCAGAGGGGTGGTCAGATAGAGCGCGCAGTGGGCGGGGCTTTAAGACCGTCAGGGGGCGGAGTCACGCGAAGGGGGCGTGTCACTCAAAGCGCGCAGGGGGCGGGGTGAGACAGAGCGGGCAGGGGGCGGGGGGACACAGAGCGGGCAGGGGGCGGGGGGACACAGAGCGGGGAGGGGGCGGGGTTTTAGAGAGCGGGCAGGGGGCGAGGTCAAACAAACCGCAGGGGGCGGGTTGATACAGAGCCAGCAGGGGGAAGGGTGACACGGAGCGCACCGGGGGCGTGGTCACACAAAACGCAGGGGGCGGGCTCAAACAAACGGTAGGGGGCGGGATCACACAAAACGAAATGGGCGGGCTCACACAAAACGTAAGGGGCGGGCTCACATGAAACGCAAGGGGCGGGGTCACACAAAACGCAAGGGGCGGGGTCACACAAAACGTAGTGGGCGGGGAAACACAAAACGCTGGGGGGTCACAAACCGCAAGGGGCGGGGCCACACAAAACGCAGGGGGCGGGGCCACACAAAACGCAGGGGGCGGGGCCACACAAAACGCAGGTGGCGCGGTGACACTGCGGGCAGGGGGAGGGGCCACACAGAGCGGGAAGGGGGCGGGGAGACTCAGAGCGGGCAGGGGGCGGGGTGACACAGAAGGGGCAGGGGGCGGGGTGACACAGAGCGTGCAGGGGGCGGGGTGACACAGAAGGGGCAGGGGGCGGGGTGACACAGAGCGTGCAGGGGGCGGGGTGACACTGAAGGGGCAGGGGGCGGGGTTACACAGAGCGTGCAGGGGGCGGGGTGACACTGAAGGGGCAGATTGCGGGGTGACACGGAGGGGGCAGGGGGGGGGTGACAGAACGGGAAGGGGGCGGGGTCACACGGAGAGCGCAGGGGGCGGGGTCACACGGAGAGCGCAGGGGGCGGGGTCACACGGAGAGCGCAGGGGGCGGGGTCACACGGAGCGCAGGGGGCTGGGTCACACGGAGAGCGCAGGGGGCGGGGTAACACGGAGCGCAGGGGGCGGGGTAACACGGAGAGCGCAGGGGGCGGGGTCACACGGAGAGCGCAGGGGGCGGGGTCACACGGAGAGCGCAGGGGGCGGGGTCACACCGGGAGCGCAGGGGGCGGGGTCACAGAGCGGACAGGGGGCGGGGTGAATGGTCACATGTGACTTAGGAGCAGGAATAGGCCATTCGGCCCCTCGAGCCTGCTCTGCCATTCAGTAAGATCATGACTGATCTTGTCCTCCCCCACCCCCTCCCCATAACCCTCGACTCCCTTGTCAATCAGAAACCCGTCTAACTCAGCCTCGAATATATTCACTGACCCGGCCTCCACCGCTCTCTGGGGGAGAGAATTCCACAGACTGACCACCCTCCGAGAGAAGAAATTCCTCCTCATCTCCGTCTTCAATGGGAAACCCTTTATTCTGAAACTGTGCCCCCCACCCCTCGTTCTAGATTCCCCCACGAGGGGGAAACATCCTCCCAGCATCCACCCTGTCGAGCCCCTGTCAGGATCTTATTCAATAAGATGGCCTCTCATTCTTCTAAACCCCAATGGGTACGGGCCCAACCTGCTCAACCTCTCCTCATAAGACAAACCCCATCATCCCAGGAATCAGCTCAGTGAACCTCCTCTGAACTGTCTCTAAAGCAGTTATATCTATTTACAAATAAGGAGACCACAACTCTACGCAGTACTCCAGCTGCGGACTCGCCAAGGCCCTGTACAGCAGCAGTGAAACTTCCCACCCGCTTGACCTGTCCATATCCCTTTGCAGACTCTCTACCTCCTGTTGACGACTGGCTTTCCCACCTATCCTGGTGTCATCGGCAGATTTAGCGACCACACATTCGCTGCCCTCATCCAAGTCACTCATATAAATGGTGAATCGTTGAGGTCCCAGCACTGACCCATGAGGCTCTCTGCTCGTCACATCTTGCCATCCCGAAGAAACCCATTTACTCCTACTCGCTGATATCGGAGAAAGAGAGAGAGAGAGAGACAGAGAGAGAGAAAGGGACAGGCAGAGAGAGAACCAGGGAAAGAAACACACAGAGACGGGGGAGAGAGAGAAGGAGGCAGGTAGACAGAGCGACTCAGAGAACGGGAGAGACAGAGAGAGAGTGACAGAGAGAGAAAGTGACAGAGAGCGAGAGGGTGACAGAGAGCGAGAGGGTGACAGAGAGCGAGAGGGTGACAGAGAGCGAGAGGGTTACAGAGAGAGAGAGGGTGACACAGAGAGAGGGTGACAGAGAGAGAGAGTGACAGAGAGAAAGAGTGACAGAGAGAGAGAGTGACAGGATGAGAGTGAAAGACGGAGGGAGAGAAACCGAGTTTGAGGCGTGGTGAGAGAGATTGAGAGAGAGGGACAGAGAGAGAGAGATGGTGAGAGATTGAGAGAGAGGGAGACTGAGAGAGAGATGATGAGAGAGATTGAGACTGATAGAGACAAAGATAGATGGTGAGAGAGATTGTGAGAGAGAGGGAGACAGAGAGAGAGATGCTGAGAGAGATTGAGAGAGAGGGACTGTTGCCCCTGGAATCAGTACAAACAGCCTCTCATTCTGATCTCAGGGGAAGTGTCATTGTGAAATGGAACGAAGAGGCAGAAACAGTTTTGAGGAAGTTTTTGCCCTGAGAGAGAGAGGGGGAGGGGAGGGAGAGAGAGAGGTAAGAGAGATAGAGGTAGAGAGAGAGAGTGAAACATCAGAGAGAGAGAGACAGAGAGAGGGGAAGAGAGACAGAGAGAGAGAATGAGAGAGAGAGAGAGACAGACAGACAGAGTGGGAAGGAGACAGACAGTGAGGGAGGGAGACAGACACAGAGAGAGAGAGAGACAGCAAGGGGGAGAGACAGAGACACAGAGAGAGAAACACACACACACACAGACAGAGAGAAGGGGAGGGAGACAGAGGGAGAGAGGGGGAGAGAGACAGACAGACAGAGAAGGGGGAGGGAGACAGAGAGCAAGGGAGGGAGACAGAGAGAGAGAGAGAGAGACAGCAAGGGAGAGAGACAAAGACACAGAGAGAGAGAGAGAGACACAAACACAAATACATACACACACAAAGAGAGAGAGGCAGAGACAGAGAAAGAGGGGGACAGGGAGGGAGAGGAACATAGGAACATATGACTTTGGAGCAGGAGTAGGCCATTCGGCCCCTCGAGCCTGCTCTGCCATTCAGTAAGATCTTGGCTGATCTGGTCCTTCCCCACCCTCTCCTCATAACCCTCGACTCCCTTGTCAATCAGAAACCCGTCTAACTCAACCTTGAATATATTCATGACCTGGCCTCCATCGCTCTCTGGGGGAGAGAATTCCACAGACTGACCACCCTCCGAGAGAAGAAATTCCTCCTCATCTCCGTCTTCAATGGGAGACCCTTAATTCTGAAACTGTGGCCCCCCCCACTCCTCGTTCTAGATTCCCCCACGAGGGGGAAACACCCTCCCAGCATCCACCCTGTCGAGCCCCTGTCAGGATCTTATATGTTTCAATAAGATGGCCTCTCATTCTTCTAAACTCCAATGGGTACGGGTTCAACCTGCTCAACCTCTCCTCATAAGACAAACCCCATCAACCCAGGTATCAGCCCAGTGAACCTCCTCTGAACTGTCTCTAAAGCAGTTGTATCTGTTTAAAAATAAGGAGACCGCAACTCTACGCAGTACTCCAGCTGCGGACTCGCCAAGGCCCTGTACAGCAGCAGTGAAACTTCCCTACTTTTACATTCCATCCCCCTCACAATAAACACCAACGCTCCATTTGCCTTCCTAATCACTTGCTGCATCTGCGGACTAACTTCTTGTGATCCATGCACCAGGACACCCAGATCCCTCTGTACTGCAAAGTTCTGAAATCTCTCTCCGTTTAAATAGAATACTGCGTTTCTGTTCTTCCTGCCTCCTGGGCAGGTTCATGTTTTCCCGCGTTACACTCCATCTGCCGAGTTTTTGCCCACCCGCTTGACCTGTCCATATCCCTTTGCAGATTCTCTACCTCCTGTTGACGACTGACTTTCCCACCTATCCTGGTGTCATCGGCAGATTTAGCGACTACACATTCGCTGCCCTCATCCAGGTCACTCATATAAATGGTGAATCGTTGAGGTCCCAGCACTGACCCCTGAGGATCTCCGCTCGTCACATCTTGCCAACCAGAAAAACACCCATTTACCCCTACTCGCTGCTCCCTGTTAGCTGACCAATCCTCTATCCATGTTAATATGTTACCCCCTAGACCATGTGCTCTTATCTTCTGCAGTAACCTTTGATATGGCAGCTAATCACACGCCTGTCGGAGAGAGAGAGCCAAAGAGAGGGAGGCAGAGAGAGAAAGAGACAGGCAGAGAGAGAAAGAGGGAAAGAGACAGACATAGAAAGAGGGAGAGAGATAGACAGAGAGAGGCAAATAGAGAGAAAGATTCAGAGAACGGGAGAGACAGAGAGAGAAAGCGACAGAGAGAGAGAGGTAGAGTGAGAGTGAAAGAGAAACAGAGACAGAGACAGAGGGAGGGAGAGAAAGGGAGATTGCGAAGTGTTGAGAGAGACTGTGAGAGAGAGGGAGACAGCGAGAGAGATGGTGAGAGAGATTGAGAGAGGAGACAGAGAGAGAGATGGTGAGAGAGATTGAGAGAGAGGGAGAGAGAGAGAGATGGTGAGAGAGATTGAGAGACGGAGAGAGAGAGAGAGATGGTGAGAGAGATTGAGAGAGAAGGAGACAGAGAGAGAGATGGTGAGAGAGATTGAGAGAGAGGGAGAGAGAGAGAGAGATGGTGAGAGAGATTGTGAGAGAGGGAGACAGAGAGAGAGATGGTGAGAGAGATTGAGAGAGAGGGAGAGAGAGAGAGAGATGGTGAGAGAGATTGTGAGAGAGGGAGACAGAGAGAGAGATGGTGAGAGAGATTGAGAGAGGAGACAGAGAGAGAGATGGTGAGAGAGATTGAGAGACAGGGAGAGAGAGAGAGATGGTGAGAGAGATTGAGAGAGAAGGAGACAGAGAGAGAGATGGCGAGAGAGATTGAGAGAGAGGGAGAGAGAGAGAGAGATGGTGAGAGAAATTGTGAGAGAGGGAGACAGAGAGAGAGATGGTGAGAGAGATTGAGAGAGAGGGAGAGAGAGAGAGAGATGGTGAGAGAGATTGTGAGAGAGGGAGACAGAGAGAGAGATGGTGAGAGAGATTGAGGGAGAGGTACTGCTGCCTCTGGAGTCAGTACAACCAGCCTCTCATTCTGATCTCAGGGGAAGTGTCATTGTGAAATGGAACCAAGAGGCAGAAATGGTTTTGAGGAAGTTTTTGCCCTGACATCGAGTCTGAGGAAAGACTGAGACACATCTGAGAGAGAGAGAGAGAAGCAGACAGGACAGGAACGGAGGAGAGAGACCCCTCAGACACAAACCATGGAGCAGGACACCGACTACATGAATATGAGACACATCAAAAACAACACGACAGCCCCCAGTGAACATAGGTTAAACTGTTCAATAGAGGGAGAGAGAGAGAGAAGCAGAAAAACACAGAGAGAGAGAGGCAGAGACAGAGAGAGAGAGGGACAGGGAGAGAGCGGAACATAGAAACATTTGACTTAGGAGCAGGAGTAGGCCATTCGGCCCCTCAAGCCTGCTCTACCATTCAGTAAGATCATGGCTGATCTTGTCCTTCCCCCACCCCCTCCCCATAACCCTCGACTCCCTTGTCAATCAGAAACCCGTCTAACTCAGCCTCGAATATATTCACTGACCCGGCCTCCACCGCTCTCTGGGGGAGAGAATTCCACAGACTGAACACCCTCCGAGAGAAGAAATTCCTCCTCATATCCGTCTTCAATGGGAGACGCCTTATTCTGAAACTGTGCCCCCCACCCCTCGTTCTGGATTCCCCCACGAGGGGGAAACATCCTCCCAGCATCCACCCTGTCGAGTCCCTGTCAGAATCTTATATGTTTCAATAAGATGGCCTCTCATTCTTCTAAACTCCAATGGGTACAGGCCCAACCTGCTCAACCTCTCCTCATAAGACAAACCCCATCGTCCCAGGAATCAGCCCAGTGAACCTCCTCTGAACTGTCTCTAAAGCAGTTATATCTATTTACAAATAAGGAGACCACAACTCTATGCAGTACTCCAGCTGCGGACTCGCCAAGGCCCTGTACAGCAGCAGTGAAACTTCCCTACTTTTACATTCCATCCCCCTCACAATAAACACCAACGCTCCATTTGCCTCCCTAATCACTTGCTGCATCTGCGGACTAACTTCTTGTGATCCATGCACCAGGGCACCCAGATCCCTCCGTACCGCAGAGTTCTGAAATCTCTCTCCGTTTAAATAGAATACTGCGTTTCTGTTCTTCCTGCCTCCTGGGCAGGTTCATGTTTTCCCACGTTACACTCCATCTGCCAACTCTTTGTCCACCCGCTTGACCTGTCCATATCCCTTTGCAGACCCTCTACCTCCTGTTGAAGACTTACTTTCCCACCTATCCTGGTGTCATCGGCAGATTTAGCGTCCACACATTCGCTGCCCTCATCCAGGTCACTCATATAAATGGTGAATCGTTGAGGTCCCAGCACTGACCCCTGAGGCTCTCCGCTCGTCACATCTTGCCAACCCGAAAAAACGCATTTACCCCTACTCGCTGCTCCCTGTTAGCTGACCAATCCTCTATCCATGTTAATATGTTACCCCCTAGACCATGTGCTCTTATCTACCGCAGTAACCAATGATGTGGTGGCTAATTACTTGCCTGTTGGACAGAGAGAGAAACAGAGAGAGAGAAAGATGGCGAGGCAGAGAGAGAAAGAGACAGACAGAGAGAGAAAGAGGGAAAGGCACAGACAGAGACAGGGAGAGAGAGAGTTGGAGTGAGGCAGACAGAGAAATTCAGAGAACGGGGGAGAGAGAGAGAGAGAGCGACAGAGAGAGAGAGACAAACAGAGAGAGAAAGAGGCAGGTAGAGAGATAAAAAGGGAAAGAGACAGACAGAGTCGGGGGAGTGAGGGAGAGTCACATAGAGAGAGGGATTCAGAGAAAGGGGGAGGCAGAGAGAGTGACAGAGAGAGAGAGAGACAGAGTGAGAGCGAAAAAGAGAAGAGAGAGAGGGAAAGAGAGGGAGGGAGAGAAAGGGAGATTGAGAGAGAGGGACAGAGAGAGAGATGGAGAGAGAGATTGAGAGAGAGGGAGACAGAGAGAGAGATGGTGAGAGAGATTGAGAGAGAGGGAGACAGAGAGAGAGATGGTGAGAGAGACAGAGAGAGGGAGACAGAGAGAGAGATGGTGAGAGAGATTGAGAGAGAGGGAGACAGAGAGAGAGATGGTGAGAGAGATTGAGAGAGAGGGAGACAGAGAGAGAGATGGTGAGAGAGATTGAGAGAAAGGGAGACAGAGAGAGAGATGGTGAGAGAGACAGAGAGAGGGAGAGAGAGAGAGAGATGCAAGGAGAGGGACAGCGAGATAGGGAGAGAGACAGAGAGGTGGAGACGGAGAAACAGAGAGAGAAATAGAGCAAGAACGAGAGAGAGAATGCCAAGAGTGAGAGAGAGAAAGAAAGACAGGGAGAGTGAGAGAGATAAATATGCATAGAGAGATGGAAAAACAGAAACAGAGAAAGAGAGGCAGAGAGACAGAAAGTGAGATAGAGAGTTTGATAAAGACAGTGCAGGGGAAGTTTTACTCTGTATCTAACCCCGTGCTGTACCTGTCCTGCGAGTGTTTGAAGGGGACGGTGTAGAGGGAGCTTTACTCTGTATCTAACCCCGTGCTGTACCTGTCCTGGGAGTGTTTGAAGGGGACGGTGTAGAGGGAGCTTTACTCTGTATCTAACCCCATGCTGTACCTGTCCTGGGAGTGTTTGATGGGGACGATGTAGAGGGAGCTTTACTCTGTATCTAACCCCAGTGCTGTACCTGTCCTGGGAGTGTTTGATGGGGACGGTGTAGTGGGAGCTTTACTCTGTATCTAACCCCGTGCTGTACCTGTCCTGGGATTGTTTGATGGGGACGGTGTAGAGGGAGCTTTACTCTGTATCTAACCCCGTGCTGTACCTGTCCTGGGAGTGTTTGATGGGGACAGTATAGAGGGAGCTTTACTCTGTATCTAACAACGTGCTGTACCTGTCCTGGGAGTGTTTGATGGGGACGGTGTAGAGGGAGCTATACTCTGTATATCACCCGGTGCAGTATATGTCCTGGGAGTGTTTGAAGGGGACGATGTAGAGGGAGCTTTACTTTGTATCTAATCCCGTCCTGTACCTGTCCTAGGAGTGTTTGATGGTGACGGTGTAGAGGGAGCTTTACTCTGTATCTAACCCCGTGCTGTACCTGTCCTGGGAGTGTTTGATGGGGAGGGTGTAGAGGGAGATTTACTCTGTATCTAAACCCGTGCTGTACCTATCCTGGGAGTGTTTGATGGGGACGGTGTAGAGGGAGCTTTACTCTGTATCTAACCCTGTGCTGCACCTATCCTGGGAGTGTTTGATGGGGACATGTTAGACTGACCTTTACTCTGTATCTAACCCCGCGCTGTCCCTGTCCCTGGAGAGTTTGTTGGGCACAGTGAAGAGGGAGCTTTACTCTGTATCTAACCCCGTGCTGTACCTGTCCTGGGAGTGTTTGATGGGGACGGTGTAGAGGGAGCTTTACTCTGTATCTAACAACGTGCTGTACCTGTCCTGGGAGTGTTTGATGGGGACGGTGTAGAGGGAGCTATACTCTGTATATCACCCGGTGCAGTATATGTCCTGGGAGTGTTTGAAGGGGACGATGTAGAGGGAGCTTTACTCTGTATCTAATCCCGTCCTGTACCTGTCCTAGGAGTGTTTGATGGTGACGGTGTAGAGGGAGCTTTACTCTGTATCTAACCCCGTGCTGTACCTGTCCTGGGAGTGTTTGATGGGGAGGGTGTAGAGGGAGATTTACTCTGTATCTAAACCCGTGCTGTACCTATCCTGGGAGTGTTTGATGGGGACGGTGTAGAGGGAGCTTTACTCTGTATCTAACCCTGTGCTGCACCTATCCTGGGAGTGTTTGATGGGGACATGTTAGACTGACCTTTACTCTGTATCTAACCCCGCGCTGTCCCTGTCCCTGGAGAGTTTGTTGGGCACAGTGAAGAGGGAGCTTTACTCTGTATCTAACCCCGTGCTGTACCTGTCCTGGGAGTGTTTGATGGGGACGGTGTAGAGGGAGCTTTACTCTGTATCTAAACCTGTGCTGCACCAATCTTGGGAATGTTTGATGGGGACATGTTCGACTGAGCTTTACTCTGTATCTTATCCCGTGCTGTACCTGTCCTGGGAGTGTTTGATGGGGACATGTTAGACTGACCTTTACTCTGTATCTAACCCCGCGCTGTCCCTGTCCCTGGAGAATTTGTTGGGGACAGTGTAGAGGGAGCTTGACTCTGTATCTAACCCTGTGCTGCACCAATCTTGGGAATGTTTGATGGGGACATGTTCGACTGAGCTTTACTCTGTATCTTATCCCGTGCAGTCCCTGTCCTGGGAGTGCTTGATGTGGACAGTGTGGAGGTAGCTTTACTCTGTATCAAACCCCGTGCTGTCCCTGTCCTGGGTGTGTTTGATGGGTGCGGTGTAGGAGGAGTTTTACTCTGTATCTAACCCCGTGCTGTCCCTGTCCTGGGTGTGTTCGATGGTGATGGTGTAGAGCGAGCTTTACTCTGTATCTAAGCCCGTGCTGTCCCTGTCCTGGGAGTGTTTGATGTGGAAGGTGTAGAGGGAGATTTACTCTGTATCTAACCGCATGCTGTACATGTCCTGGGAGTGTTTGATGGGGACGGTGTAAAGGGAGCTTTACTCTGTATCTAATCCCGTGCTGTACCTGTCCTAGGAGTGCTTGATGGGGACGGTGTAGAGGGAGCTTTACTCTGTATCTAACCCAGTGCTGTACCTGTCCTGGGAGTGTTTGATGGGGACGGTGTAGAGGGAGCTTTACTCTGAATCTAACCCCGTGCTGTACCTGTCCTGGGAGTGTTTGATGGGGACGGTGTAGAGGGAGCTTTACTCTGTATCTAACCCCGTGCTGTACCTGTCCTGGGAGTGTTTGATGGGGGACGATGTAGAGGGAGCTTTACTCTGTATCTAACCCCGTGCTGTACCTGTCCTGGGAGTGTTTGACGGGGACGCTGTAGATGGAGATTTAATCTTTATCTAACCCCATGCTGTTCCTGTCCTGGCAGTGATTGACGTGGACAGTGTAGAGGGAGCTTTACTCTGTATCTAACCCCGTGCTGTACCTGTCCTCAGTGTTTGATGGGGACAGTGTAGATGGATCTTTACTCTGCATCTAACAACGTGCTGTACCTGTGCTGGGAGTGTTTGAAGGGGACGGTGTAGAGGTAGCTTTACTCTGCAACTAACCCCGTGCTTTTCCTGTCCTGGGTGTGTTTGATGGGCACGGTGTAGAGGGAGCTTTACTCTGTATTTAACCCCGCGTTGTACCTGTCCTGGGAGTGTTTGATGGAGATGCTGTAGAGGGAGCTTTACTCTGTATCTAACCCTGTGCTGTCTCAGTCCTGGGTGTGTTTGATGGGGACGACGTAGAAGGAGATTTACTCTGTATCTAACCCTGTGCTGTACCTGTGCTGGGAGTGTTTATTGGGACAGTGTAGAGGGAGATTTACTCTGTATCTAACCCCGTGCTGTACCTGTCCTGGGAGTGATTGACGTGGACAGTTTAGAGGGAGCTTTACTCTGTATCTAACCCAGTGCTGTACCTGTCCTGGGAGTGTTTGATAGGGACAGTGTAGAGGAAGCTTTACTCTGTATCTAACCCCCTGCTGTACCTGTCCTGGGAGTGTTTGATGGGGACAGTGTAGAGGTAGCTTTACTCTGTATCTAACCCTGTGCTGTACCTGTCCTGGGAGTGTTTGATGGGGACAGTGTAGAGGTAGCTTTACTCTGTATCTAACCTCCTGCTGTACCTGTCCTGGGAGTGTTTGATGGGGACAGTGTAGAGGTAGCTTTACTCTGTATCTAACCCCGTGCTGTACCTGTCCTGGGAGTGTTTATTGGGACAGTGTAGATGGAGCTTTACTCTGAACCTATGGTTGTTCCCCGAATCCTTCAGCTGCCTGGGCCCGAAACTGCAAAAAACTCTCGCTGAACCTCTCCGCCTATCTATCTATCTCTCTCTTTCTCTCTCTCTGCCTCAATTTCTCTGTTTCTCTCTCCTCCTTTAAGATGCTACTTGTACCGATCTCTGTGTCTGAGCTTCTGAATTCCTGTCCCTAATATCTCCCTGTGTGACTCGGTCTTCGATTCTCTTTGATAAGCCTCCTGTACCGTGCGCTGGGATGTGAAACGAGGGATATAAACGAGTAACGTGGTTGTTGTTCCTCTCGATAAGGGAGGTAGATACGTCACCATTGTCTGTTCCGTGCAGTTACACAGGCTGCTCAACGTGGGCCAATCTTTACTTCTCTATTCCAGGTAAAACTGGGCAGGAAACAGCTGGAGGAAGAAGCTCACTAACTTCAACACATCTTGGCATCGCCTGCCTCATTGTCTTAATCATCAGTTTGGCTATTGCAATAGGGCTGGGAGTCCAAGGTAGGAAGTTGAACCTCACACTGAACCTGTTACAGAGAGTGAACGGAGGTTATACTGAGCTCCTTTATTTTCTCACCCTCTGTCCGTAAGCAGGGGTGTTTTCATGTTGGAAATAGGCTGTGGTGTGTTTACCCAAACCCTCAGTTTGTGAGGTCAGACTTTAAAGGGAGAAGCAGCAACATCTCTCTAGGTTTAAATCAGCAGCGTAGTTTATTCATACATTCAAACCCTCTCACACTAACACTGATATATTCCACACCCCTCACTATAACACCTCTGATATATTAGGCACCTCTCACTGTAACACTCTGATATCTCCCACACCCCTCATTGTAACACTCTGATATCTCCCACACCCATCACTGTAACACTCTGATATATCCCACACCCCTCATTGTAACACTCTGATATATCCCACACCACCTCACTGTAACACTCTGATATATCCCACACCCCTCATTGTAACACTGTGATATATCCCACACCCCTCACTGTAACACTCTGATATATCCCACACCCCTCATTGTAACACTCTGATATATACCACACCCCTCACTGTAATACTCTGATATAACACACACCCCAAACAGTAACAATGTGATATGTCCCATTCCCCTCACTGTCACACATTTATATATCCGATTCTCCTCAGTGTAACACTCTGATATGTCCTACACCATTCTCCCTAATATTCTAATGTATCCCACACCCCTCACTGTAACACGATGATATATACCATACCTCTCACTGCAACACTCAGATATATCCCAAATCCCTCACAGTAACACTCTGATATATCCCACACGCCTCACTGTAACACTGATATATCCCACTCCCCTCACTGTAACACACTGATATATCCCACACCCCTCACTGTAAAACTCTGATATACCTAACACCCCTCACTGTAACACTCTGATATATCCAACAGCCCTCACTGTAACACTTTGATATATCCCACACCCCTCACTGTAACACTCTGATATATCCCACACCCCTCACTGTAATACCCTGATATATCCCACACCCCTCACAGTAACACTCTGATATATCCCACACCCCTCACAGTAACACTCTGATATATCCCACACCCCTCACTGTAACACACTGATATATCCCACACCCCTCACAGTAATACTCTGATATATCCCACACGCCTCACTGTAACACTCTGATATATCCCACACCCCTCACAGTAATACTCTGATATATCCCACACCCCTCACTGTAACACTCTGATATATCCCACACCCCTCACAGTAATACTCTGATATATCCCACACCCATCACTGTAACACTCTGATATATCCCACACCCCTCACTGTAACACTCTGATATATCACACACCACTCACTGTAAAACTCTAATATACCCCACAAACCTCACCTCGAGACGGGCTGTATGGGCCTCCTCCTGATTCTTTGTAACAGGGTTGAGAGGGGCTGAATGGCCCCTTCCTGTTGCTGTGTAACTGGATCAAGAGGGGCTGAACGACCTCCTCCTGTTCCTAATTTTTCGATGTATTTCCCTGAATTAAGTCTTTATAATTTTGCAGTCTCTCTGTCCGAACGGCTGGAAAGTTCATAATCATCATTGCTTTGAATTCTTAACAAAGAAAGTTAACTGGGACTCGGCAAACCTACAACGTGAATCCCAAAATTCACACCTCATCATCATAAATACAGAACAGGAACAGGTGAGAATGACAGACGCATCTGTCAGAATGAGATAGAGAGAAAATATCCCTCTGCACCGTCCCCATCAAACATACAGCATGGGGTTAGATACAGAGTAAAGCTCCCTCTACACTGTCCCCGTCAAACACTCCCAGGACAGGTACAGCACTGGGTTAGATACAGAGTAAAGCTTCCTCTACACCGTCCCCATCAAACACTCCCAGGACAGGGACAGCACGGGGTTAGATACAGAGTAAAGCTCCCTCTACTCAAACACTCCCATGGTAGGTACAGCACGGGGTTAGATACAGAATAAAGCTCCCTCTACATGAACGAGGGATCCAGCAGTCGATGAGCTGAGACCGGGGTGGTTCTGGGCGATGTTACGGAGTTGGGAAGAGGCCGTCTTGGTGACGATGTGGATATGAGGTGGGAATCCCATTTCCAGGTTATACATGACCCCAGGGTTGTGAACAGTCTGAGTCAGACTCAGGGAGTTCCCAGGATGAAGTCAGTAACTCGGGAATGGATTTTGGAACAGAGACGGAAAAAAACAGCTTCAGTCTTCCTGATATTTAATCAGAGGGAATTAAATGTTTGAGTATGTTTGAGAGTGTGTGTGTGTGTGTGTGCATGCACGCACGGTGGGTCGGGGTGTGTGTATGTGCCTCTGTGTGTGTATGTCTGTGCATGTACATCTGTGTTTCTTTGTCTCTGTGTGTGCGCATTTGTGCTTGTGGGCATGTGTGTGTGCAAGTGTGTGTGCATGTGTTTGTGTGTGTGCAAGTGTGTGTGCATGTGTTTGTGTGTGTGAATGTGTGTGTGTGTGTGTGTGTGTGTGTGTGTATGCGTGTGAGTTTGTGAGTTTGTATGTGTGAGAGAGAGCTTTAGAGTGTGTGTGTGGTCCAGAGTGTGACATTATGAACACTCCTTCCCCGGGTTTTAAATGTAAATAAACTAACCCAAGATGATCATAATGTGAGTTTGCTGTGAGTGATTAGTAAAGTGGATCAGACACACTGAGGGTTTGGGAAAACACACCACAACATTCTTCACAAAGAATTCAAAACACCTTCTGCGTACGGACAGTTGTTGAGAGACAGAAGTACAGTTTGCCTGTCCCTCTCCTGTCCAGAACAATTCGTTCTGAGGAACCTACCAACACAGACATGTGTACAAGATCTCCAACTTTGTAATACTGCTCCCAAATTCTCAATTCCTTCATACACCAGCCTACGTACTTTTGCTGTAACCATTCCTCTCCCGACGCTCTGTTATGACACAGCAGATGATGTGTGCCAGGCGGATCAAATCCACGAGGGAATCCTGATCATGTGGTCACAACTATTTTGCAATTTATATTTTAATTCGAGATGTCTGCCCTGAATTCAGTAATAATAAGTCCACCAAGACTCTAGAGATTTTTTTACTAACCTAAATTAAACATTCATTAACAAAAGAAATGATTGTAAGCACATACACGGGTCGACAAATTACTACTATAATAACTCCAAAAAGCCCCTAATTAATCGAGCTTCCAGCTACACCCCCATTAAGGCAACAGGAAAAATCAATTAGACTTTCAAACAGATCCAGGCAAATCATGACAATACGGTGTACAGTAGAATCCAAAGTGTGTTTTTCCCAGCTTCAGTTTCTGTAGACAGCAGCTTAATGCAGGAGGCTTTTCACACTTCTGGTAGATCTTGCAATGCCTTTCTCTGTGACACACAGCTTCTTCTCCTTTATACACGTTTCTCCCTTTTAATGTAAATCCCATTGTTCCCAAAAGTCTTTGGATCTTTACCTTTCTCATAATATAAATCTCTTTATGGTGCTAATACTATCAGTAACCATAGGGAAAAATAAACACACTGCTTGGCCTCGCTTCTCTGGCAAGGCATGCACATCTCTTTGAAATTCAAACTGCTCTGATTTATCTAAAAATGCAAATTCTCCTCACCGCACATTCTAAAACTTCAGCCATGTTTACCTATTTCAAACCGAGCTTCTTTTCATGAATCTCAGCCTCCAGACCAGCTGTCTCCAAGCCGATTAAACACAGAAAAACGATCCAAACCCCACTTTGCACCTACTTTTACAATAAATCACAATAACATTCTCAGAATGATTATACTTCCATAACAGCTCTTTGCCGGTGTCTCCGAGTTTTTATTTATTAGTTCATGGGTTGTGGACACCCCTGGCTTGGCCAGCATTTATGCCCATCCCTAATCGCACTTGCTCAGAGGGCATTTAAGGGTCAACCTCATTGCTGTGGGTTTGATGGGGGTGGTCTGCATCTCGAAACTTACAAATTACAAAAATGAGTTGTAACAGTTGTTTCAAGTTTCCGTCTGGGATTTGAATTTGAAGCCCTCGGCCTTTACCCTTGGCTGTGACATAATAAGGTTACATTCAGATCAGACATGGTCTTACTGAATGGTGGGGCAGGCACAACGGGCAGAATGGCCTCCTGCTGCTCCTGGTTCCTATGCTCACATGTTCGTATGGATGCACCTACGCTCACTGCCTGGTCAGTGAAGGCAAGATCTGACCTCAATGCTCACCAGGAGGACCAATAGGAAGAATAACCTTCCACTTTGGAATAAAATGACAAGTGATATTTGCTCCCAGGTTATTGGTTAGTGTTTCCAGGAGGGTTCAGAGGGTCATTCAGTGTATGTGTGTGTGTGTGTCAGTGTGAGTGTGTGTGTCAGATTGTGTGTGCATGTGAGTGTGTGTCAGTGTCTGAGTGTGTGTGTGTGTGTGTGTGTGTGTGAGTGTGTGTGTGTGAGTGAATGTGTGTGTGTGTCAGTGTCTGTGTGTGTGTGTGTGTGTGTGTGTGGGTGTATGTGCGTGTGAGTGTGTGTCAGTGTTTGTGTGTGTGAGTGTGTGTGTGTGTGTCAGTGTCTGTGTGTGTGTGTGTGTGAGTGTGTGTGTGTGAGTGAATGTGTGTGTGTGTGTCAGTGTCTGTGTGTGTGTGTGTGTGTGTGTGTGGGTGTATGTGCGTGTGAGTGTGTGTCAGTGTTTGTGTGTGTGAGTCTGTGTGTGTGTGTCAGTGTCTGTGTGTGTGTGTGTGTGAGTGTATGAGTGTGAGTGTGTGAGAGTGTGTGGGTGTGTGTGCATGTGAGTGTGTGTCAGTGTCTGAGTGTGTGAGTGTGTGTGCGTATAGACCTTTTCCAGTTATAACAAGCAGTCGAGATGCTTGTGAAATGATTTTGAATTCTGCCGATGTTCCCTGAAGCCAGGTTGGCTCTCCCTGTGCTTGGCAAAAATGTAAAGCCTTCATCAGCTGCTGTACATGGTTAACTGAACCAGTTTGTCACACAGATCTCAGAGGAAGTGGCATTATAAAAAGGAACAAAGTAGAAACAGTTTTGAGGAAGTTTACGCCTTGGCATCGAGTCTGAGGAAAGACTGAGACACATCTGAGAGAGAGAGAGAAGGAGACAGGACAGGAACGGAGGAGAGAGACCCCCTTCCACACAAACCATGGAGCAGGACACCGACTACATGAACATGAGACACATCAAAAACAACACGACAGACCCCAGTGAACGTAAGTTAAACTGCTCGACAGAGGGATAGAGTGAGAGAATTAAAGAGAGGGACAACGAGATAGAGAGAGACAGAGAGAGGTGGAGATGGAGAAACTGCGAGAGAAATAGAGCAAGAATGAGAGAGAGGTCAACAAGAGTGAGAGAGAGAGAGAGAAAGGGAGAGTGAGAGAGACACAGATGCATAGAGAGCGAGAGGGGAAAACAGATAGAGAGAATACGAGAGACAGAGAGTCAGAAAATGAGATAGAGTGTTTGATAAAGATAGTACAGGGAAAGCTTTACTCTGTATCTAACCCCATGCTGTACCTGTCCTGGGAGTGTTTGATGGGGACAGTGTAGTGGGAACTTTACTCTGTATCTAACCCCGTACTGTACCTGTCCTGGGAGTGTTTGATGGGGACAGTGTAGCGGGAACTTTACTCTGTATCTAACCCCGTGCTGTACCTGTCCTGGGAGTGTTTGATGGGGACAGAGTAGAGGGAGCTTTACTCTGTATCTCACCCCGTGCTGTACCTGTCCTGGGAGTGTTTGATGGGGACAGTGTGGTGGGACCTTTACTCTGTATCTAACCCCGTGCTGTACCTGTCCTGGGAGTGTTTGATGGGGACAGTGTAGTGGGAACTTTACTCTGTATCTATGTTTATCCCCGGAAGCCTTCAGCTGCCTGGGCCCTGAGCTGCAGAGAAATCTCACTAAACCTCTCCTCCGAAATATATGTCTCTCACTCACTCTGTCTCTCTTTATTTCTCTCTCATTGTCTCCCTCTTTATCCGTCTCTCTCTATCTGTCTGTGTCTCTCTCGCTACCCTCCTTAAGACTTTCCTTGTACCAATCTCTGTGTCTGAGCTTTTGGTTTCCTGTCCCTAATATCTCCCTGTGTGACTCGGTGTTCGATTCTCTTTGATAAGCCTCCTGTACCGTGCGCTGGGATGTGAAACGAGGGATATAAACGAGTAACGTGGTTGTTGTTTCTCTCGATAAGGGAGGTAGATACGTCACCATTGTCTGTTCAGTGCAGTTACACAGGCTGCTCAACATGGGCCAATCTTTACTTCTCTATTCCAGGTAAAACTGGACAGGAAACAGCTGGAGGACGAAGCTCAATAACTTCAACACATCTTGGCATCGCCTGCCTCATTGTCTTAATCATCAGTTTGGCAATTGCGATAGGGCTAAGAGTCCAAGGTAGGAAGCTGAACCTCACACTCAAACTGTTACAGAGAGTGAACGGAGGCAATACTGAACTCCTTTATTTTCTCACCCTCTGTCCGTAAGCAGGGGTGTTTTCATGTTGGAAATAGGCTGTGGTGTGTTTACCCAAACCCTCAGTTTGTGAGGTCAGACTTTAAAGGGAGAAGCCGCAACATCTCTCTAGATTTAAATCAGCAGCGTAGTTTATTCATATTTTCAAACCCTCTCACACTAACAGATATATTCCACACCCCTCACTGTAACACCCTGATATATCCCACACCCCTCACTGTAACACCCTGATATATCCCACACCCCTCACTGTAACACCCTGATATATCCCACACCCCTCACTGTAACACTCTGATATATCCCACACCCCTCACTGTAACACTCTGATATATCCCACACCCCTCACTGTAACACTCTGATATATCCCGCACCCTCACTGTAACACCCTGATATATCCCACACCCCTCACTGTAACACTCTGATATATCCCACACCCCTCACTGTAACACTCTGATATATCCCACACCCCTCACTGTAACACCCTGATATATCCCACACCCCTCACTGTAACACTCTGATATATCCCACACCCCTCACTGTAACACTCTGATATATCCCACACCCCTCACTGTAACACTCTGATATATCCCACACCCCTCACTGTAACACCCTGATATATCCCACACCCCTCACTGTAACACTCTGATATATCCCACACCCCTCACTGTAACACACTGATATATCCCACATCCACATCACTCACTCCAGCTCTGTTGTGACATAGACAGGTGTCGGAGTGGGCAGGTATGGGATTGACAAATTTTGACACAGAGAAGTGTGAAGTGATTGATTTTGGCTGGAAGAATATGTAGGGTCAGGTTCAATCGAGGCATTCAAGGGGGAATTGGATGGTTATTTGAACAGATACAATGTGCAGGGGTACAGGGGGGAAAAGGCAGGGCGATGGCACTGGGTCCTAACGCTCATTCCGAGAGCCAGTGCGGACAAATGGCCTCCTTCTGTGCGGTTCAGACCCTGTGGTTCTTTGATCCTGTGAGTTCTGTGACCCTGTGATTCTCTCAGTCCTACAGATGGACAAGAACATGACGGGGCTGAACGGAAAGATCCAGAACATGTCCGAGACCCTTGAAAAGACGCGTCGGAACCTCAGATCCATCTGCACCGCTCTCCGAAACTGCTCGGGTGAGTTGGTGCTGAATGGGCCTCCACCTGCTCCCATGTAACAGGCTTGAGACGGGCTGAATGGCCTCCTCCTGTTCCTGTGTAATAGGCTCGAGAGGGGCTGAATGGCCTCCTCCTGTTCCTGTGTAACAAGCTCGAGAGGGGCTGAATGGCCTCCTCCTGTTCCTGTGTAACAGGTTCGAGAGGGGCCGAATGGGCTCCTCCTGTTCCTGTGTAACAAGCTCGAGAGGGGCTGAATGGCCTCCTCCTGTTCCTGTGTAACAAGCTCGAGAGGGGCTGAATGGCCTCCTCCTTTTCCTAATGTCCCGATGTATTTCTCTGAACGAAGTCTTTAAAAATTTGCAGAGTCTCCCTGTCCTAGCGGCTGGAAAGTTCATAATCATCATTGCTATAGATTGTCAATGGAGAGCAAGGAATGGAACTCGGCAAAACTACAATGTGAATCCCTAAATTCACACCTCATCGTCATAAATACAGAACAGGAACAGGTGAGAATGACAGACGCATCTGTCAGAATGAGATAGAGTGAGAGAATATCCCTCTGCACCGTCCCCATCAAACACTCGCAGAACAGGTACAGCACGGGGTTAGATACAGAGTAAAGCTCCCTCTGCACTGTCCCCATCAAACACTCCCAGGACAGGTACAGAACGGGGTTAGATACAGAGTAAAGCTCCCTCTACACCGTCCCCATCAAACACTCCCAGGACAGGTACAGCACGGGGTTAGATACAGAGTAAAGCTCCCTCCACACTGTCCCCACCAAACACTCCCAGGACAGGTACAGCACGGGGTTAGATACAGAGTAAAGCTCCCTCTACACCGTCCCCATCAAACACTCCCAGGACAGGTACAGCACGGGGTTAGATACAGAGTAAAGCTCCCTCTACACTACATGAACGAGGGTTTCAGCAGTCGATGAGCTGAACCCGGGGTGGTTCTGGGCGATGTTACAGAGTTTGGAAGAGGCCGTCTTGGTGACGATGTGGATATGAGGTGGGAATCCCATCTCCAGATTAAACACGACCCCAGGGCTGTGAACAGTCTGGTTCAGACTCAGAGAGTTCCCAGGAAAGAGTCGGTAACTCGGGAATGGAGTTTGGAACAGAGACGGAAAACAAAGCTTCAGTCTTCCCGATATTTAATCAGAGGGAATGAGGGAGAATTTCCTGAGAAAAGAGTTTGAGGCATTTTGTGTATCAGTTGTGTGTGTCAGTGAGTGTGTGTGTCCCTGTGTGTGTGTGTGAGTGAGTGAGTGTGTCCGTGTGTGTTTGTGTGTGTGTTTTCTGTGTCACTCTGAATTAAGGCAATAAAACTAACTGTTCACACCAGATCATTATATCTGCTGCAGAATTTCATAAATAAATCTCTCGAGAACAATCTTGGGACTTACTGGATCGGACTAACAGATCGAGAGAGTGAAGGAAACTGGAAATGGGTGGATGGGACCCCAGTGAGGTGAGTCCTAGCGTCGCATGGAGAGAGAGAGCAGGACAGGGGGATTAGTTTGGGATTGATACAGGGCTATGGGGAGAGAGCGGGGCAGTGGGATTAGTTTGGGATTGATACAGGGCTATGGGGAGAGAGCAAGGCAGTGGGATTAGTTTGGGATTGATACAGGGCTATGGGGAGAGCAGGACAGTGAGATTAGTTTGGGATTGATACAGGGCTATGGGGAGAGAGCAAGGCAGTGGGATTAGTTTGGGATTGATACAGGGCTATGGGGAGAGTGCGGGACAGTGGGATTAGTTTGGGATTTATACAGGGCTATAGGGAGAGAGCGGGGCAGTGGGATTAGTTTGGGGATTGATACAGGGCTATGGGGAGAGAGTGAGGCAGTGGGATTAGTTTGGGGATTGATACAGGGCTATGGGGAGAGAGTGGGGCAGTGGGATTAGTTTGGGGATTGATACAGGTCTATGGGGAGATAGCAGGGCAGTGGGATTAGTTTGGGGATTGATACAGGGCTATGGGGAGAGAGCAGGACAGTGGGGTTAGTTTGGGATTGATACAGGGCTATGGGGAGAGAGCGGGACAGTGGGATTAGTTTGGGATTGATACAGGGCTATGGGGAGAGAGCGGGGCAGTGGGATTAGTTTGGGATTGATACAGGGCAATGGGGAGAGAGCGGGGCAGTGGGATTAGTTTGGGGATTGATACAGGGCTATGGGGAGAGAGCGGGATAGTGGGATTTGTTTGGGGATTGATACAGGGCTATGGGGAGAGAGTGGGGCTGTGGGATTAATTTGGGGATTGATACAGGGCTATGGGGAGAGAGCGGGGCAGTGGGATTAGTTTGGGGATTGATACAGGGCTATGGGGAGAGGGTGGGGCTGTGGGATTAATTTGTGGATTGATACAGGGCTATGGGGAGAGAGTGGGGCTGTGGGATTAATTTGGGGATTGATACAGGGCTATGGGGAGAGAGCGGGGCTGTGGGATTAGTTTGGGGATTGATACAGGGCAATAGGCAGAGTGCGGGGACAGTGGGATTAGTTTGGGATTTGTACAGGGCTGTTGGAATCTTGTTGATTCTGTGCAGGAATGTGTTGGATTTTTATCGGTATTTTTTATTTCCCCATTTCCCAGTTTTACTCGATGGGATCAGGGTGAACCGAATAATGTGAATGGTAATGAAAACTGCGCCATTATCAGAATAAACGGCTGGAATGATGCCAGTTGTACCGATCGCCTCCCTTTCATCTGTGAGAAAAGGGCACTGCCCAGCGTCGAGGCAGCTGATATTGAGAAATATTGTTCCTGAAGAGAGACTGGGACACAGAACGAGAATGTCAGGATTGTCCAAAGATCCCCAGCCCCTCCTCCCTTCCCCACAGTCCCTGACTGCCCGAGGCCACGTCCGTAAGGTGAAAGTTCATCTGTTCCCCTTCTCCCCGAGGAGGAGCCTCCCGCAGCACCACCAGTGGTGGGAGGGGGGAATGACAGCGTGAAGGTTGACATTGGAAAACCCCATTATAAATCCAGGCAGGAATCCGACAAAATGTTACAGGACAGAAGCCCTGCATTTCTCTAGCACCTTTCACTAACTCAGGAGATCCCCAATGTACTTTTGCAGCCAATGAAGCAACTCCTTACAATGTTTTCATAGTTGTCATGTTAGAAATGAGGCATTCAATTTGCATGCAGTAAGCTGTTTTTTTCTCAGACTCTGGAAATCATGTGAGCTCAATTTCATCTCTGTGGTTCTTGTACTGTTATTATCCATAGTTGTAAAAGTTTCCTTTGTCTATCCTCCATTACTGTGCCTGTGTGTGAGTGTTTGTGTGTATCCGTGTGTGCGTATGTGTGTCTGTATATGTGTGCGTCTGTGTGTGTGTGTGTGTGTGCGTGTGTGTGCGTGGGGCAATGTTTTTTTGTGTGTGTCTGTATGTGTATGTATTTTTGTATGTGTATGTTTGTGTGTGTATGTCTGTGTTTGTGTGTATGAGTGTTTGCTTGTGTGAGTGTCTGTATGTGTCCGCGTGTGAGTGTGGGTGTTTGTGTATATGTGGTGTGTGAGTTGTGTGTGTGTGTGTGTGTGAGTGTGACATTGTGAACATTCCTGCCCCGGGTTTTAAATGTAAATAAACTAACCCATGTTGATCATAATGTGAGTTTGCTGTGAGTGATTAGTAAAGTGGATCAGACACACTGAGGGTTTGGGAAAACACACCACAACACACTTCACAAAGAATTCAAAACACCTTCTGCGTACGAACAGTTGGTGAGAGAGAGAAGTGCAGTTTGCCTGTCCCTCTCCTGTCCGGAACAGTTCATTCTGAGGAACCTACCAACTCAGACACATGTACAAGATCTCCAACTTTGTAATACTGCTCCGAACTTCTCAATTCCTTCATACACCAGCCTACACACTTTTGCTGTATCCAATCCCTTAGGTGTGTCCGGTGTCCTGATGTTTATCCAGGAAGTGACCACAATGAGCAGGAAAACACAATTGCTTCTTTTACCGATTAACTGAAATCTGTGTCCCTATCTTCCTCGCTCCTTCCCCTAATGGGACAGTTTCTCCCTATCTATTCACGTTGCTGCTATCCCTTTCATCCCATGGGCTATAACTTTGCTCACAAGCCTGTTGTGTGGCACTGTATCGAATGCCTTCTGGAGGTCCATGTGCACCACATCTACAGTGATACCCTCATCGACCCTCTCTCTTCCCTCATCAATATAACTCCAGCAAGTTGTTTAAACAGTATTTTCCCTGAACAAATCCGTGCTAGATTTCCTTAATTCTCCTGCGTCTGTCCTTGTGATGATTTAATTTTCTCCTGGTTATTGTTTCCAGAAGCTTCCCCACCGTCGAGGTTAAACTGTCCGGCCTGTAGGTGCTGGGTTTATCTTTTCACCCTGTGTTGAGCAAGGGGGTAACGCTTGCAATTCTCAAGTCCTCTGGAAACACCCCAGAGTAATATTCTTTTAGAATTTGTGCCTATGTGTACATTGAAAAACACCAACAAATTCAACAACAACCTCAACATTGAAAAACACCAACAAATTCAACAACAACCTCAACAAATTCAATAACAACCTCAACACTGAAAAACACCAAATTCAACAACAAACCCAACATTGAGAAGCACCAACAAATTCAACAACAACCTCAACAAATTCAACAACAACCTCAACATTGAAAAACACCAACAAATTCAACAACAACCTCAGCATTGAAAAACACCAACAAGTTCAACAACAACCTCAACATTGAAAAACACCAACAAATTCAACAACAACCTCAACATTGAGAAGCACCAACAAATTCAACAACAACCTCAACAAATTCAACAACAACCTCAACATTGAAAAACACCAACAAATTCAACAACAACCTCAGCATTGAGAAGCACCAACAAATTCAACAACAACCTCAACATTGAGAAACACCAACAAATTCAACAACAACCCCCACATTGAGAAGCACCAACAAGCTGGACTCGAGCTCTCGGGCGCTGCCCTCCTTGTATCACAGACGGGGTGAGGGGGGGTATTTGGGGGTAGGGAGAAGCCAACCCACAAACTGCAGGGACATACAGAGAGAGAAAGGGAAAGAGAGAGAGAGGGGGAGAGAGAGAGAGAGAGAGGGAGTGAGAGAGAGAGGGAGAGAGAGAGAGAGGGAGAGAGAGGGGGGGGAGAGAGAGAGGGAGAGAGAGAGAGAGAGAGAGGTGGGGAGACAGGGAGGGAGAGAGAGAGAGAGAGGAAGAGAGAGGGAGAGATAGATGGTGAGAGAGATTGAGAGAGAGGGAGAGAGAGGGAGAGATGGTGAGAGAGATTGAGAGAGAGGGAGACAGAGAGAGAGATGGTGAGAGAGATTGAGAGAGAGGGAGACAGAGAGAGAGATGGTGAGAGAGATTGAGAGAGAGGAAGACAGAGAGAGAGATGGTGAGAGAGATTGAGAGAGAGGGAGACAGAGAGAGAGAGATGGTGAGAGAGAGGGAGACAGAGAGAGAGAGGGTGAGAGAGATTGAGAGAGAGGGAGACAGAGAGAGAGATGGTGAGAGAGATTGACAGAGAGGGAGAGAGAGAGAGAGATGGTGAGAGAGATTGAGAGAGAGGGAGACAGAGAGAGAGATGGTGAGAGAGATTGAGAGAGAGGGACTGCTGCCCCTGGAGTCAGTACAACCAGCCTCTCATTCTGATCTCAGGGGAAGTGTCATTGTGAAATGGAACGAAGAGGCAGAAACAGTTTTGAGGAAGTTTTTGCCCTGACATCGAGTCTGAGGAAAGACTGAGATACATCTGAGAGAGAGAAGGAGAAGCAGACAGGACAGGAACGGAGGAGAGAGACCCCCTCAGACACAAACCATGGAACAGGACACCAACTACATGAATATGAGACACATCAAAAACAACACAACAGCACCCAGTGAACGTAGGTTAAACTGTTCAATAGAGAGAGGGATAGAGAGAGAGGGAGAGCGAGAGGGAGAGAGAGCGAGAGGGAGAGAGTGAAAGAAAGAGGGAGACAGAGAGGGATAGAGAGAGACTGACGGGTCGGGGGACAGATGGAGGGTCAGTAAAAGAGGTCAATAGAGAAAGAGAGCCAGAAAGACAGAAAGAAAATGAAAATTATAGAGAAACCGAGAGACAAAGACAGAATAAAAAGGAATGGAAAAGAGAGACAGACTGTCAGACAGAGAAAGAGAGACAGGGAGAGAGAGATGATGAGAGAGATTGAGAGAGAGGGAGACAGAGAGAGAGATGGTGAGAGAGATTGAGAGAGAGGGAGACAGAGAGAGAGAGATGGTGATAGAGATTGAGACAGAGGGAGACAGAGAGAGAGATGGTGAGAGAGATTGAGAGAGAGGAACTGCTGCCCCTGGAGTCAGTACAACCAGCCTCTCATTCTGATCTCAGGGGAAGTGTCATTGTGAAATGGAACCAAGAGGCAGAAACATTTTTAAGGAAGTTTTCGCCCTGACATTGAGTTTGAGGAAAGACTGAGACACATCTGAGAGAGAGAGAGAAGCAGACAGGACAGGAACGGAGGAGAGAGACCCCTCAGATACAAACCATGGAGCAGGACACCGGCTACATGAATATGAGACACATCAAAAACAACACGACAGCCCACAGTGAACGTAGGTTAAACTGTTCAATGGAGGGAGAGAGAGAGAGATGGAGGGAGAGAGAGAGAGGCAGAGATTCAGAAAGAGAGAGGCAGACAAATGGAGAGGTTGAGAGTGAGTGAGACAGAGAGATGTTGACAGAGATTGAGGGTGAGAGTGAGAGGGAGAGAGTGAGAGGGGGGAACATAGTGAGATTGAGAGAGAGGGGGAACTTTATGCAGTATTTAGCCCAATGCTGTACCTGTCCTGGGAGTGTTTGATGGGGACAGTGTAGAGGGAGCTTTACTCTGTATCTAACCCCGTGCTGTACCTGTCCTGGGAGTGTTTGATGGGGACGTTGTAGAGAGAGCTTTACTCTGTAGCTAACCCCATGCTGTACCTGTCCTGGGAGTGTTTGATGGGGACAGTGTCGAGGGAGCTTTACTCTGTATCTAACCCCGTGCTATACCTGTCCTGGGAGTGTTTGATGGGGACGGTGTAGAGGGAGCTTTACTCTGTATCTAACCCCATGCTGTACCTGTCCTGGGAGCTTTGATGGGGTCGGTGTAGAGGGAGCTTTAGCTTTATCTAACCCAGTGCTGTACGTGTCCTGGGGGTGGTTGATGGGGGCAGTGTAGAGGGAGCTTTACTCTGTATCGAACCCCGTGCTGTACCTGTCCTGGGAGTGTTTGATGTGGACGGTGTAGAGGAAGATTTACTCTGTATCTAACCCCGTGCTGTACCTGTCCTGGGACTGTTTGATGTGGACGGTGTAGAGGGAGCTTTACTCTGTATCTAACCCCGTGCTGTCTCTGTCCTGGGAGTGTTTTATGGGGACAGTGTAGAGGGAGCTTTACTCTGTATCTAACCCCGTGCTGTACCTGTCCTGGGAGTGTTTGATGTGGACGGTGTAGAGGGAGCTTTACTCTGTATCTAACCCCGTGCTGTCCCTGTCCTGGGAGTGTTTGATGTGGACGGTGTAGAGGGAGCTTTACTCTGTATCTAACCCCGTGCTGTACCTGTCCTGGGATTGTTTGATGGGGACGGTGTAGAGGGAGCTTTACTCTGTATCTAACCCGGTGCTGTACCTGTCCTGGGATTGTTTGATGGGGACACTGTAGAGGGAGCTTTACTCTGTATCTAACTCTCATCCATTGTATAGTTTCTGTTTCCGTTTTCCAGACGATCCGGAGATCTTGTACGCGGAGCTGAATCTTCTTCCTGCTTCCGGGACATCTAAGGTCCGTACAACAGGTTAGTTACGGATATCGTATGTCAGTCGTAAGATACTGATTTGTGTCAAACCTGCTGCACTTTAGTTGTTTCTCAGTTGCGTTGTACATGATGCATTAGGTAGACCCTGATTCTTTCAGTTTCATCTTAGGTTACACCTGAGTCAATATCGTACCTGATCCATCTCCTCTCTGCCTGTTACACGTTAGTTACGTATCTGTTTGACCTTAGTTATGGGTCTGCTAATCTCTGTTTGGAAATCGAATACCCTCTGACTGTCACAACTGTGCGACGCCCCTCTTCCCTGTCATTTACATCTCAGTTACGTTTCCGTTGCATCGTAGTAACATCACAGTTAAGCATGAGTCCTGTCCCTGTTGTACTCCTGTAGTGTGTCACTTGCTTCTTAGTTGCATGTGTGTTACGTCTCAATTACACTTCGCTTACATGTCCATCACACATCCGTTGTATCTTAGCTGTGTTTCTGTTAGACCTCAGCCACGTGATGATCACACCGTATCTATGTGCCTGCTGTTCCTCGGTTTCCATGCCTGCTTGTTTTGTGTTCCACTTGTTCTATTGGTGAATTAAGTCTTTGCTAAGTCGCATTTACATGTCAACTGCCTGTAGCTGGTAAAGCAAGAATTCAAGAAGCACCTGGCTACATTCTGGTTAGGTCTTGGTGTGCTCCAGAGCTGAGTGACATGTCGGTGTGCGTGTTGTTGCTCCGTCATTGTCCTCTGCTTCCCACCTACGTCACACGCACTGACCAAACTGTCCTCACGTTCTTCATTGCTTCTCATTCCCTCGCTCCATCTCTCTCGGTTCCTGTTCACCTACGAGAGTCCAAGTTACGCCCAAGTCAACTTCACTCTGTGGAGTCTGCAGCAGAACCAAGGCCCAGAGGTGACCCCGGGCAAAGGTCAGTCAACCTGGGAGTATGGGGTCAGAGGTCAAAATGGTTCAGGGTAGTCGAGGGGAGGGACGTGGTGAAGGGTGAAGGGATTCACCTCACCATCTCTGTAACCTCCTCCAGCCCCTAAAACCCTCCCTAACTCTGTAACCTCCTCCAGCCCCTACACCCCTCCCTATCTCTGTAACCTCCTCTAGCCCCTACATCCCTCCCTAGCTCTGTATTGTCCTCCAGCCCCTGCAATGCTCCCCATCTCTGTAACCTCCTCCAGCCCCTACACCCCTCCCTATCTCTGTTACTTCCTCCAGCCCCTACTCCCCTCCCTACCTCTGTATCCTCCTCCAGCCCCTACAACCCTCCATATCTCTGTAACCTCCTCCAGCCCCTATACCCCTCCCTATCACTGTAACCCCCTCCAACCCCGACAACTTTCCCAAACTCTGTAACCTCCTCCATCCCTTTCAAACCACCCTATCTCTGTAACCTTCTCCAGACCCTACACCCATCCCTATCTCTGTAGCCCTCCTCCAGTACCTACAACCCTCCCTATCTCTGTAACCTCCTCCAGCCCCTTCAACCCTACCTATTTCTGTAACATCCTCCATTATCTACAACCCTCCCTATCTCTTTAACCTCCTCCAGACCCTACACCCCTCCCTATCTCTGTAACCTCCTCCAGCGCCTACAACCTACCCTATCTCTGTAACCTCCTCCAGCGCTTATAACGCACCATATCTCTGTAACCTCCTCCATTACCTACAACATTCCCTATCCCTGTAAACTCCTCCAGCCACGACACCCCTCCCTATCTCTGTAAACCTCCTCCAGTACCTACAACCCTCCCTATCTCTGCAACCTCCTCCAGACCCTACACCCCACCCTATCTCTGTAACCTGCCCCAGCCCATAAAACCCTCCCCATCTCTGGACCTCCTCCATTACCTACAAACCTCCCTATCTCTGTAACCTCTTGCAGCTCCTACACCCTTTCCTATCTCTGTAACCTCCTCCCGCCCCTACAACCCTCCCTATCTCTGTAACCTCCTCCAGCCCCAACAACCCTCCCTATCTCTGTAACCGCTTCCAGCCCCTACACCCCTCCCTATCTCTGTAACCTCCTCCAGTCCCTACACCCCTCACTATCTCTGTAACCTCTTCTAGCCCCTACAACCCTCCCTATCTCTGTAACATCCTCCAGCCACTACACCTCTCCCTATCTCTGTAACCTCCTCCAGCCACTACACCCCTCCCTATCTCTGCAACCACCTACAACCCCCTGAGTTCTTGGTGTTCCTCCAATTCCGGCCTCTCGTGCGTTCCCCGATTACCATCGCTCCGCCATTGGCAGCTGGGACTTCAGCTGCCTGGGGCCCTAAAGTCTGAAATTGCTTCCCACAACCTCTCCGCCTCTCCCTCTCTGTCTCGATCACTGTCTCTGTCTCGCTCTCCCATCCTCTCTCTCTCTGCCTCACTCTCTGCTCCATTCCCTCTCTCTCTCTCTGTCTCTCTGTCTCCTCCTTTAAGACACTCCTTGTACTGATCTCTGTGTCTGAGCTTTTGGTTTCCTGTCCCTAATATCTCCCTGTGTGACTCGGTGTTCGATTCTCTTTGATAAGCCTCCTGTACCGTGCGCTGGGATGTGAAACGAGGGATATAAATGAGTAACGTGGTTGTTGTTTCTCTTGATAAGGGAGGTAGATACGTCACCATTGTCTGTTCCGTGCAGTTACACAGGCTGCTCATCATGGGTCAATCTTTACTTCTCTATTCCAGGCAAAACTGGACAGGAAACAGCTGGAGGAAAAAGATCAAAAAAATCCAGATGTTCCATCGTGGTCAGACTCATTGTCTTAATCTGCAACTTCGCAATTATTACAGGTCTCTCAGTCCATGGTACGGGGAGGAACATCTCACTGTAACACCCTGATATATCCCACACTCCTCACTGTAACACCCTGATACATCCCACACCCCTCACTGTAACACTCTGATACATCCCACACCCCTCACTGTAACACTCTGATATATCCCACACCCCTAACTGTAACACTCTGATATATCCCACACCCCTCACTGTAACACTCCGATGTATCCCACACCCCTCACTGGAACACTCTGATACATCCCACACCCCTCACTGTAACACTCTGATATATCCCACACCCCTCACTGTAACACTCTGATACATCCCACACCCCTCACTGTAACACTCTGATACATCCCATACCCCTCACTGTAACACTCTGATATATCCCACACCCCTCACTGTAACACTCCGATGTATCCCACACCCCTCACTGTAACACCCTGATACATCCCACACCCCTCACTGTAACACCCTGATACATCCCACACCCCTCACTGTAACACTCTGATATATCCCAAACCCCTCACTGTAACACTCCGATGTATCCCACACC
Source organism: Cetorhinus maximus (assembly GCF_964194155.1). Lineage (NCBI taxonomy): Eukaryota > Metazoa > Chordata > Chondrichthyes > Lamniformes > Cetorhinidae > Cetorhinus > Cetorhinus maximus. Next base: position 49,114 of record NW_027596776.1, on the reverse strand, counting down.
CCTCACTGTAACACTCTGATATATTCCACACCCCTCAATGTAACACTCTGATATATCCCACACCCCTCACTGCAACACTCTGATATATCCCACACCCCTCACTGTAACACTCTGATATATCCCACACCCCTCCTTGTAACACTCTGATATATCCCACACCCCTCACTGTAACACTCTGATATATCCCGCACCCCTCGCTGTAACACTCTGATGTATCCCGCACCCCTCGCTGTAGCACTCTGATATATCCCACACTATCACTCACTCTGACTTTGTCTCTCAATTCTACAGATGAACAAGGAGTGCGGTGGTGCTGACCCCCTGAACCGGACCTTGGCCATTGCCCTGCAGAACCTGACAGAGCTGGATGGAAAGTTCCAGAAATTGTCCGAGACAGCGCGATCGCTCTGCCCAATGCTCCAAAGCTGTTCAGGTGAGTGGGAGCTGCCGGCCGTACTCCTGCCCCCTCCTCCAACATCCCACGCTCTGCCCCTTTGGGGTCGCCACCAGCACCTGTCTCCCCGCCCCCACCCCCTGTCTTCCCACCCCCACCCCCTGTCTCCCCACCCACATCCCCTGTCTCCCCATCCCCACCTCTTGTCTCCCCACCCCCACCCCCTGTCTCCCCATCCCCTGTCTCCCCACCCCCACCCCCTGTCTCCCCACCACCACCCCCTGTCTCCCCATCCCCACCCCCTGTCTCCCCCCGCCACCCCCTGTCTCCCCACCCCCGCCCCCACCCCCTGTCTCCACACCCCCACCCCCTGTCTACCCGCCCCCACCCCCACCCCCTGTCTCCCCGCCCCCACCCCCGGACTCCCCGCCCCACCCCCACCCCCTGACTCCCCGCCCCCACCCCCTGACTCCCCGCCCCCACCCCCTGACTCCCCGCCCCCACCCCCTGACTCCCCGCCCCCACCCCCTGACTCCACGCCCCCACCCCTTGACTCCACGCCCCCACCCCCTGTCTCCCCACCACCACCCCCTGTCTCCCCATCCCCACCCCCTGTCTCCCCCCGCCACCCCCTGTCTCCCCACCCCCGCCCCCACCCCCTGTCTCCACACCCCCACCCCCTGTCTACCCGCCCCCACCCCCACCCCCTGTCTCCCCGCCCCCACCCCCGGACTCCCCGCCCCACCCCCACCCCCTGACTCCCCGCCCCCACCCCCTGACTCCCCGCCCCCACCCCCTGACTCCCCGCCCCCACCCCCTGACTCCCCGCCCCCACCCCCTGACTCCACGCCCCCACCCCCTGACTCCCCGCCCCCACCCCCTGACTCCACGCCCCCACCCCCTGACTCACCACCCCTACTCCCTGACTCCCCACCCCCAACCCCTGTCTCCCCACCCTAACCCTCCCCATCCTTCCCTCCTTAATCTCCAAGCGGGGGAAGGCCGCACTATCCTGGCCTCTGCCTCCTGGAGTTTGGGACAGGTGAGGGGATGAATCGATCGGGGAGGGGGGGTCTGTCTGACAGATTGAGGGGATTGGATAAGGTGCAGGCGGGCGATCCAAACTTGAAGCCTGAGGTCTACAGGCGAAACCACGGCGACTGGACCCGAGGCGTTGAAAGCAATAAAGAGATTCGATTGGGTCGATGGAGAGAAACTATTTCCTCTGATCCGGTGGGTTGTGGGGGGAGCCGGGGAGGGGGAGTCGAGAACAAAGGGGAAGGAGGTTAAAATTCGGGCCAGGACGTTCAGGGGGGACATCAGGAAACACCTCTTCACACAAAGGGGAGCGGAAATCAGGAACTCTCCACCACCCCCACCCCGAAATAAACTGTGGGGGCCGGAGGTCAAAGGGAAACGTCAAAACTGAGATTGAGAGATTGTTGTTGGGGATGGAGGGTCACGGAACCGAGGGAGTTAAGATACAGAGCAAATCCAATAGAATGGTGTAAAATGCTCGAGAGGGGCTGAATGGCCTCCTCCTGTTCCTGTGTAACAGGCTCGAGAGGGGCTGAATGGCCTCCTCCTGTTCTTGTGTAACAGGCTCGAGAGGGGCCGAATGGCCTCCTCCTGTTCCTGTGTAACAGGCTCGAGAGGGGCCGAATGGCCTCCTCCTGTTCCTGTGTAACAGGCTCGAGAGGGGCTGAATGGCCTCCTCCTGTTCCTGTGCAACAGGCTCGAGAGGGGCTGAATGGTCTTCTCCTGTTCCTATGTAACATGCCCGAGAGGGGCTGAATGGCCTCCTCCTGTTCCTAATGATTCATTGTATTTCTCTGAATTAAGCCTTTATAATTTTGCAGAGTCTCCCTGTCCGAGCGGTTGGAAATTTCATAATCAACATTGCTATAGATTCTATAGATAAAAACAAAAAACTACTGCGGATGCTGGAAATCGAAAACAAAAACAGAATTACATGGAAAAACTCAGCAGGTCTGACAGCATCGGCGCAGAAGAAAAGAGTTGACGTTTCGAGTCCTCACGACCCTTCAAGTTCTGCTGAAGGGTCATGAGGACTCAAAGCGTCAACTCTTTTCATCTCCGCCGATGCTGTCAGACCTGCTGAGTTTTTCCAGGTAATTCTGTTTTTGTTTTGCTTTAAATTCTCAACAGATGAAGTAAACTGGGACTAGGCTAAACGACATTGTGAATCCAAAAATTCGCACCTCATCGTCATAAATAAAGAACAGGAAGAGGTGAGAATGACAGACGCATCTGTCAGAATGAGATAGAGAGAAAATATCCCTCTACACTGTCCCAATCAAACACTCCCAGGACAGGCACAGCACGGGGTTAGATATAGAGTAATGCTCCCTCTACACCGTCCCCATCAAACACTCCCAGGACAGGCACAGCACGGGGTTCGATACAGAGTAAAGCTCCCTCTACACTGTCCCCATCAAACACTCCCAGGACAGGTACAGCACGAGGATATATACAGAGTAAAGCTCCCTCAACACTGTCCCCATCAAACACTCCCAGGACAGGTACAGTACGGGGTTAGATACAGAGTAAAGCTCCCTCAACACTGTCCCCATCAAACTCTCCCAGGACAGGTACAGCACGGGGTTAGATACAGAGTAAAGCTCCATCTACACCGTCCCCATCAAACTCTCCCAGGACAGGGACAGCATGGGGTTAGATACAGAGTAAAGCTCCCTCTACACTGTCCCCATCAAACACTCCCAGGACAGGTACAGCACAGGGTTAGATACAGAGTAAAGCTCCCTCAACACTGTCCCCATCAAACACTCAGGGGACAGGTACAGCACGGGGTTAGATACAGAGTAAAGCTCTCTCTACACTACATGAACGAGGGTTTCAGCAGTCGATGAGCTGAGCCCGGGGTGGTTCTGGGCGATGTTACGGAGCTGGGAAGAGGCCGTCTTGGTGATGATGTGGATATGAGGTGGGAATCCCATCTCCAGATTAAACACAACTCAGAGAGTTCCCAGGATGGAGTCAGTAACTCGGGGATGGAGTTTGGAACAGAGACGGAAAACAACGGCTTCAGTCTTCCCGATATTTAATCAGAGGGAATGAGGGAGAATTCCCTGAGAAAGGGTTTGGGGCATTTTGTGTATCAGGTGTGCGTGTGTGTGAGAGAGTGTGTGTGAGAGAGAGTGTGTCTGTGTGAGGGCAAGTGTGTGAGTGTCTGTGTCTCTGTGTGTGTGAGCGTGTTTGTGTGTGTGTATATGTGTGTGTGTGTGTGTATATGAGTGTGTGTCCGTGAGGATATGAATGACTGTGTGTGAATTAAGGCAGTAATACTAACTGGTGACACTATATCATTATATGTGCTACAGAATGTCATAAAGAAATCTATCAATCCTGAGACTTACTGGATCGGACTAACAGATCGAGAGACTGAAGGATACTGGAAATGGGTGGATGGGACCCCAGTGAGGTGAGTCCCAGCGTCGCATGGAGAGAGAGAGAGCAGGACAGTGGGATTAGTTTGGGATTTGTACTGGACTATGGGGTGAGAGCGGGACAGTGGGATTAGTTTGGGGATTGATACAGGGCTATGGGGAGAGAGCGGGGCAGTGGGATTAGTTTGGGATTTGTACAGGGCTATGGGGAGAGAGCGGGACAGTGGGATTAGTTTGGGAGTGATACAGGGCTATGGGGAGACAGCGGGACAGTGGGATTAGTTGGGGATTGATACAGGGCTATGGGGAGGACAGCGGGACAGTGGGATTAGTTTGGGATTGATACAGGGCAGTGGGGAGAGAGCGGGACAGTGAGATTAGTTTGGGGATTTGTACAGGGCTATGGGGAGAGAGCAGGGAAAGTGGGATTAGTTTGGGATTTGTACAGGGACATGGGGAGAGAGCGGGGCAGTGGGATTAGTTTGGGATTTGTACAGAGCTATGGGGAGAGAGCGGGATAGTGGGATTAGTTTGGGATTGATACAGGGCTATGGGGAGAGTGCGGGGCAGTGGGATTAGTTTGGGATTGATACAGGGCTATGGGGAGAGAGCAGGACAGTGGGATTAGTTTGGGATTGATACAGGGCTATAGGGAGAGAGCAGGGCAGTGGGATTAGTTGGGGATTGATACAGGGCTATGGGGAAAGAGCGGGACAGTGGGATTAGTTTGGGATTGATACAGAGCTATGGGTAGAGAGCAGGGAAAGTGGGATTCGTTGGGGATTTGTACAGGGCTATGGGGAGAGAGCAGGGACAGTGGGATTAGTTTGGGATTTGTACAGGGCTATGGGGAGAGAGCAGGGACAGTGGGATTAGTTTGGGATTTGTACAGGGCTATGGGAATCTTGTTGATTCTGTGCAGGAATGTGTCGGATTTTTATCGGTATTTTTTATTTCCCCAATTCCTAGTTTTACTCGATGGGGTCAGGGTGAACCGAATAATTGGAATGGTAATGAAAACTGCGCCATTATCAGAACCAGTGGATGGAATGATTACAGATGTTCCAATCACTTCCGTTTCATCTGTGAGAAAAGGGCACTGCCCTGCGTCGAGGCAGCTGATATTGAGAAATATTGTTCCTGAAGAGAGACTGGGACACAGAACGAGAGTCCACATGACCCTTCAAAAGAACCTTCAGTTCTGTTGAAGGGTCGTGTGGACTCGAAACGTCAACTCTTTTCTTCTCCACCGATGCTGCCAGACCTGCTGAGTTTTTCCAGGTAATTCTGTTTTTGTTTTGGATTTCCAGCATCCGCAGTAGTTTTTTGTTTTTATCACAGAACGAGAGTGTCAGGATTGTCCAAAGATCCCCAGCCCCTCCTCCCTTCCCCACAATCCCCGACTGCCCGAGGCTACGTCCGTAAGGTGAAAGTTCATCTGTTCCCCTTCTCCCCCAGGAGGAGCCTACTGCAGCGCCACCAGTGTTGGGAGGCGGGAATGACAGTGTGACGGTTGACATTGGAAAACCCCATTATAAATCCAGTCAGGAATCCGGCGAAATGTAACAGGACAGATGTCCTGCATTTCTCTAGCAACTTTCACTAACTCAGGAGATCCCCAACCTGCTTTTGCAGCCAAAGAAGCAACTCTTTACAGTGTTTCCATAGTTGTCATATCAGAAACGAGGCATTCAATTTGCGTGCAGTAAGCTCCCACTGGACTCAGGATTAAACTCGGTCACATCGGAAATACCCTTTGGACTTTTTTCTTCTCGGACTCTGGAAACCATGTGAACTCATTTTTATCTCCGTGGTTCTTGTACTGTTACTATCCATAGTTGTAAATGTTTCCTTTTTCTATCCTCCATTACTGTGTCTGTGTGTGAGTGTATGTGTGTGTGCGTATGTGTGTCTGTGTATGTGTGCGTCTGTGTGTGTGCGAGTGCATGTGGGTGCATGTTTTTTTTGTGTGTTTGTTGTGTGTGTTTGTGTGTGTATGTTTGTGTGTTTCTTTGTGTGAGTATTTGTTTGTGTGAGTGTGTGTTTGTGTGTATCTCTGTGTGTGTGAGTGTATGTGTTGTGTATATATGTGGTGTGAGTTGCGTGAGTGTGTGTGATGTTGTGAACATTCCTGCCCCGGGTTTTAAATGTAAATAAACTAACCTGAGCTGATCATAGTGTGAGTTTGCTGTGAGTGATTAGTAAAGTGGATCAGACACACTGAGGGTTTGGGAAAACACACCACAACACACTTCACAAAGAATTCAAAACACCTTCTGCGTACGGACAGTTGGTGAGAGACAGAAGTACGGTTTGTCTGTTTCTCTCCTGTCCGGAACAGTTCGTTCTGAGGAACCTACCAACTCAGACACGTGTACAAGATCTCCAACTTTGCAATACTGCTCCCAACTTCTCAATTCCTTCATACACTAACCTACGCACTATTGCTTTAACCATTCCTCTCCCGACGCTCTGTTATGACACAGCAGATGATGTGTGCCAGGTGGATCAAATCCACGAGGGAATCCTGATCATGCGGTCACAACTGTTTTGCAATTTGTATTTTATTTCGAGATGCCTGCCCTGAATTCAGTAATAATAAGTTCACCAAGACTTGAAAGATTTTTTACAAACCTTAATTAAACGTTCATTAACAAGTGAAATGATTGCAAGCACATACACAGGTCGACAAATTACTACTGTAATAACTCCAAAAAGCCCCTAATTAATCGAGCTTCCAGCTACACCCCCATTAAGGCAACAGGAAAAACCAATTTGATTTTAAACAGATCCAGGCAAATCACCACATTACGCTGGACAGTAGAATCCAAAGTGGCTTTTCCCAGCTTCAGTTTCTGTAGACAGCAGCTTAATGCTGGAGGCTTTTCACACATCTGGGAGATCATGCAATGCCTTTCTCTGTGACACACAGCTTCTTCTCCTTTATACATGTTTCTCCCTTTTATTGTAAATCCCATTGTTCCCATAAGTCATTGGATCTTTACCTTTCGCATAATATAAATCTCTTTATGGTGCTAATACTATCAGTAACCATTGGGAAAAATAAACACACTGCTTGGCCTCGCTTCTCTGGCAAGGCGTAAACATCCCACCATCTCTTTGAAATTCAAACTACTCTGATTGATCTAAAAATGCCAATTCTCCTCACCGCACATTCTAAAACTTCAGCCATGTTTACCTATTTCAAACCGAGCTTCTTTTCATGAATCTTAGCCTCCAGACCAGCTGTCTCCAAGCCAATTGAACACAGAGAAACTGTCCAAACCCCACGAAAACACTTAATTTTACAATAAATCACAATAATATTATGAGGAATGATTATACTTCCATAACAGCTCTTTGCCGGTGTCCATGAGATTTTATTTATTAGTTCATGGGCTGTGGACACCCCTGGCTTGGTCAGCATTTATTGCCCATCCCTTATTGCCCTTGCTCAGAGGACATTGAAGGGTCAACCCCATTGCTGTGGGTCTGGAGTCACGTGTAGGCCAGACCAGGTAAGGGTGGCATATATCCTTCCCTCAAGGGCATTAGTGAACCAGATGGGTTTCTTAGGACAATCGCCAATAGTTTCATGATCACTTAATCTCCAGATTTTTATTGAATTCAAATTCCACCCTCTGCCGTGTTGGGATTTGAAACTGCGTCTCCAGGGCATTATCCTGGGTTGCTGGATTAACAGTCCGGTGAAAATAGCACTACGCCACCACATCCCCTTCTAGTCCCACACGCTCGAAGGTCGATGTTCTCCAGTCTTCCCTCTGAGGTGAGTCTTCCCTTGCAGAGCCTTCATTGTCATTGTCATGTTAAGGTGCTTGGGGTTGAAAGGGTTAACACGTGGGACGGGAGGGACAGTACCGCCCACCCCATGATGATGTAAGAGTCACATGACAAAGACTAGGCACATGGCGGATAATGTGGGAAAGTGTGGAATTGTCCATTTTGGCAGGAAGTAAAAAGGAGAAGCACATTATATAAATGGTGAGAGATTGAAGAGCTCTGAGATGCAGAGGGATCCGGGAGTCCTAGTCCATGAATTGCAAAAGGTTAGTCTGCAAGTACAGCAGGTAATTAGGAAAGCTCATAGAACATTATCGTTTATTGTGAGGGGGAATTGAATACAAAAGTAGGGAGGTTATCCTTCAGTTGTACAGGGCACTGGTGAGACCACATCTGGAGTATTGTGTACGGTATTGGTCTGCTTATTTAAGGGAAGATGTAAATGCATTGGGAGCAGTTCCATGAATGTTTACTGGGCTAATACCAGGAGTGGGTGGGTTGTCTTATGAGGAAAGGTTGGACTCGTATCCACTGGAGTTTAGAAGTGTGAGAGGTGACTTGATTGACACAAATAAGGTCCTGAGGTGTCTTGAGAGGGTGGATGTGGAGAGGATGTTTCCTCTTGGGGGAGAATCTAGAATTTGGGGTCACTGTTTAAAAATAAGGGGTTGCCCGATTCAGAGGGAGGGGAGGAGAATGGGTGGTGAAAGGTTATTGGGGGGTGGGCGGGAATGTGGGGCTGAGGTCACAGTCGGGTCAGCCACGATCGTATTGAATGGCGGAGCAGGCTGGAGGGGCTGAGTGGCCTGCTCCTGCCCCTAATTGGTAGATACGCCTGGTGAAGGGTGGGGGAGGGGAAACTCATGCCTTAGACTGGGGAAAGCCTGTTGCCTTGTGTGTCTGTCTGAAGTGACGTTCATAACCAGTGACTGTTCAGGCACATCTAAACCTCTGCGATTGCTCATTAGCCAGTGACAGCCAACAGGCAGCCTGGGTCTCGGAGGTGGGATCCTACACCAGTCTCTTGCAGCTCGGACACCCCATGAGCTATACTCTGCTTCCAGGAATGGCTGCTGACGTGCTCTCCCATTCCACGAAGGATCATGTCCTGCCAGACGTGGGAGGAACACCCACACCTGCCTCCGAGACACCGTGCCTCAGGGCCCAGAATTCTGTGGGTGATTGAATCCCCTGGGGCTGTGACTTGTGGGGGAGAGGGGTGGGGGAGTGGTGTGGGTACAGGAGGGGCTGGATTTGGCTCAAACCTGTGGCTGTAAAAAGGGAGCCACAGAAACGCAATGTTGAGAGTTAAAGGCATAGGTTCATGTCGTCACTGAAAGTCGGTTAGTTGATTGGGGGAAGTGTAGTAAAATGGTTTAAGACGTGGGATATGCCAATGTATGATGTAGATGATGGCGTATCACTGACATCAGTCTGGTGTTCAACTAGAGACAGAGAGAGGCAGAGCGAGAGAGAGAAATTGAGACATAGAGACAGAGAGAGAGAGAGATCGTTAGAGAAATTGAGAGAGAGGGAGAGAGAGAGAGATGGTGAAAGAGATTGAAAGAGATTGAGAGAGAGGGAGAGAGAGAGAGAAAGATGGTGAGAGAAAATGAGAGAGGGAGAGAGAGAGAGGGAGAGAGAGAGCGAGAGAGAGATGGTGAGATATTGATAGAGAGAGAGAGAGACAGTGAGATTGAGAGAGAGAGACAGAGAGAGATGGTGAGGGAGATTGAGAGAGGGAGACAGAGAGAGAGATGGTGAGAGAGATTGAGAGAGAGGGAGACGGAGAGAGAGATGGTGAGAGAGAGAGAGAGACAGACAGAGAGAGAGGTAGACAGAGGGAGAGATGGTGAGAGAGATGGTGAGAAAGACATTGAGAGATTAAGAGAGAGGGAGAGAGGGCGAGAGAGATTGTGAGAGACAGACAGAGAGAGAGCTGGTGTGAATGATTGAGAGAGAGGGAGACAGAGAGACGGTGGGAGTCATGGTGAGAGAGAGAGAGACGGTGAGAGAGAGAGATGGTGAGAGAGAGAGACGGTGAGAGAGACGGTGAGAGAGACAGAGATGGTGAGAGAGATTGAGAGAGAGGGAGACAGCGGGAGAGATGGTGAGAGAGATTGAGAGGCAGAGAGAGAGATGGTGAGAGAGATTGAGAGAGATTGAGAGAGAGACAGAGAGAGAGATGGTGAGAGAGATTGAGAGAGAGAGAGACAGAGAGAGAGATGGTGAGAGAGATTGAGAGAGAGGGAGACAGAGAGAGAGATGGTGAGAGAGATTGAGAGAGAGGGAGACAGAGAGAGAGATGGTGCGAGAGATTGAGAGAGAGGGAGACAGAGAGAGAGATGGTGAGAGAGATTGAGAGAGACAGAGAGAGAGATGGTGAGAGAGATTGAGAGAGAGGGAGACAGAGAGAGAGATGGTGTGAGAGATTGAGAGAGAGGGAGACAGAGAGAGAGATGGTGAGAGAGATTGAGAGAGAGGGAGACAGAGAGAGAGATGGTGTGAGAGATTGAGAGAGAGGGAGACAGAGAGAGAGATGGTGAGAGAGATTGAGAGAGAGGGAGACAGAGAGAGAGATGGTGAGAGAGATTGAGAGAGAGGGAGACAGAGAGAGAGATGGTGAGAGAGATTGAGAGAGACAGAGAGAGAGATGGTGAGAGAGATTGAGAGAGAGGGAGACAGAGAGAGAGATGGTGTGAGAGATTGAGAGAGAGGGAGACAGAGAGAGAGATGGTGAGAGAGATTGAGAGAGAGGGAGACAGAGAGAGAGATGGTGAGAGAGATTGAGAGAGAGGGAGACAGAGAGAGAGATGGTGAGAGAGATTGAGAGAGAGGGAGACAGAGAGAGAGATGGTGAGAGATTGAGAGAGAGAGAGACAGAGAGAGAGATGGTGAGAGAGATTGAGAGAGAGGGAGACAGAGAGAGAGATGGTGAGAGAGATTGAGAGAGAGGGAGACAGAGAGAGAGATGGTGAGAGAGATTGAGAGAGACAGAGAGAGAGATGGTGAGAGAGATTGAGAGAGAGGGAGACAGAGAGAGAGATGGTGCGAGAGATTGAGAGAGAGGGAGACAGAGAGAGAGATGGTGAGAGAGATTGAGAGAGAGGGAGACAGAGAGAGAGATGGTGAGAGAGATTGAGAGAGAGGGAGACAGAGAGAGAGATGGTGAGAGAGATTGAGAGAGAGGGAGAGAGAGAGAGAGATGGTGAGAGATTGAGAGAGAGAGAGACAGAGAGAGAGATGGTGAGAGAGATTGAGAGAGAGGGAGACAGAGAGAGAGATGGTGAGAGAGATTGAGAGGGAGACAGAGAGAGAGATGGTGAGAGAGATTGAGAGAGAGGGAGACAGAGAGAGAGATGGTGAGAGAGATTGAGAGAGAGAAACAGAGAGAGAGATGGTGAGAGAGATTGAGAGAGAGGGAGAGAGAGAGAGAGATGGTGAGAGAGATTGAGAGAGAGGGAGAGAGAGAGAGAGATGGTGAGAGAGATTGAGAGAGGGAGACAGAGAGAGAGATGGTGAGAGAGATTGAGAGAGAGGGAGAGAGAGAGAGAGATGGTGAGAGAGATTGAGAGAGGGAGACAGAGAGAGAGATGGTGAGAGAGATTGTGAGAGAGGGAGACAGAGAGAGAGATGGTGAGAGAGATTGAGAGAGAGGGAGACAGAGAGAGAGATGGTGAGAGAGATTGAGAGAGAGGGAGACAGAGAGAGAGATGGTGAGGGAGATTGAGAGAGAGGGAGACAGAGAGAGAGATGGTGAGAGAGATTGAGAGAGAGGGAGAGAGAGAGAGAGATGGTGAGAGATTGAGAGAGAGAGAGACAGAGAGAGAGATGGTGAGAGAGATTGAGAGAGAGGGAGACAGAGAGAGAGATGGTGAGAGAGATTGAGAGGGAGACAGAGAGAGAGATGGTGAGAGAGATTGAGAGAGAGGGAGACAGAGAGAGAGATGGTGAGAGAGATTGAGAGAGAGAAACAGAGAGAGAGATGGTGAGAGAGATTGAGAGAGAGGGAGAGAGAGAGAGAGATGGTGAGAGAGATTGAGAGAGAGGGAGAGAGAGAGAGAGATGGTGAGAGAGATTGAGAGAGGGAGACAGAGAGAGAGATGGTGAGAGAGATTGAGAGAGAGGGAGAGAGAGAGAGAGATGGTGAGAGAGATTGAGAGAGGGAGACAGAGAGAGAGATGGTGAGAGAGGTTGAGATAGAGGGAGACAGAGAGAGAGATGGTGAGAGAGATTGAGAGAGAGGGAGACAGAGAGAGAGATGGTGAGAGAGATTGAGAGAGAGGGAGACAGAGAGAGAGATGGTGAGAGAGATTGAGAGAGAGGGAGATAGAGAGAGAGATGGTGAGAGAGATTGAGAGAGAGGGAGATAGAGAGAGAGATGGTGAGAGCGATTGAGAGAGAGGGAGACAGAGAGAGAGATGGTGAGAGAGATTGAGAGAGAGGGAGACAGAGAGAGAGATGGTGAGAGAGATTGAGAGAGAGGGACTGCTGCCCCTGGAGTCAGTACAACCAGCCTCTCATTCTGATCTCAGGGGAAGTGTCTTTGTGAAATGGAACCAAGAGGCAGAAACAGTTTTGAGGAAGTTTTCGCCCTGACATCGAGTCTGAGGAAAGACTGAGACACATCTGAGAGAGAGAGAGAAGCAGACAGGACAGGAACGGAGGAGAGAGACCCCCTCAGACACAAACCATGGAGCCTGCGGTGTGACCACCTCTCTATACGTCCCTATCCACGATACTCTCCACCTCGCGGATGCTCCACCGTGTCCCCAGCCGCCGCTCCAGCTCCAAATCCCCGGCTTCCAGGAGCTGCAGCTGGAGACACTTCCCGCACACAGGCTGGGCCCGGGCACTGGAAACGTGCCCGGCTTCCCACATAGAGCAGGATGAGCACACCACGGCTTTGAGCTCTCCTGCCATGACTGACCCCTTTAAATTAAATTAAACCTTTTGGAAGATACTTAATGTCAAATAATATCAATTACTCTCGGGCCCTTCTTCCCTGCTCCTCGCTGTTACAGAATATAGTCCCTTACAAACGATGAACCACAAAATAAGACATTAAAAACGATCAGTAATAAGAGTAGTAAACGCTGCCCCGGCCGCACTCACAGGATCACCTCGTTCCCGCCTCACCGACTCCCTCAGTCACCCCTGTTCACCCGGCTCCTCTCGCGCTTCCCTTCAACTGCCGGCTCCGCTCGAGCGCACAGGGGGCGGGGCCACACAGAGCGCGCAGAGGGCGGGGTGACACAGATCGCGCAGGGGGCGGGGTCACACAGAGCGCGCAGGGGGCGGGGTCACACAGAGCGCGCAGGGGGCCGGGTGACACAGAGCGCGCAGGGGGCGGACTCACACAGAGCGGGCAGGGGGCCGGTTCACACAGAGCGGACAGGGGGCGGGGTCACACAGAGCGGGCAGGGGGCCGGTTCACACAGAGCGGACAGGGGGTGGGGTGACACAGACAGCGCAGGAGGCGGGGTGTGGATCCTCCTGATCTCCAGAGGGCGGTGTGCACACAGTGTGCAGTTCCTCATCCTGACCTCCAGAGGGCGTCGAGCACAGAGTGCAGTTCCGCCTTCTGACCTCCAGAGGGCGGTGTGCACACTGTGTGCAGTTCCTCCTCCGGACCTCCAGAGGGCGGTGTCCCTGCTGCCTCTGGTTCCTCCTCTAGAGGGCGAAGGCCAATGATTGTGTGAATACTGAGCCGGCACTGCCGCATCCCGGCCGTACGTCCTGCCACCTGTGGTCTGTGTTGGGAGTGCAAAGACCGGGAGAAGGCGACAGTGAATTTTAACAGCAACAACAACCTGACTCCAGCTGGGAGAGAAATATATACAGGGGGAAACTCACCCAGCAAAACAACCAGCCCCGTAGAGAGAGAGAGAGACTCACCCAGCAAAACACTCAACAACCTGGAGCTTCACTCAGTATAAAATTCCCACCCATTGTAAAGATTCTGTTTGCATCTCGGAGCTGAATCTGGGACCACTATTGTCCGCATAGCAGGTCACTTACGGATATCGTATGTCAGTCGTAAGATACTGATTTGTGTCAAACCTGCTGCACTTTAGTCGTTTCTCAATTGCGTTGTACATGATGCATCAGGTAGGACTTGATTCTTTCAGTTTCATCTTGCTGATTCTGTGCAGGAATGCGTCGGATTTTTATCGGTAGTTTTTCATTTCCCCATTTCCCAGTTTTACTCGATGGGATCAGACGGAACGGAATAATGCAAATGGTCATGAAAACTGTGTCATTATCAGAACAGCCGACTGGAAGGATTCCAGTTGTACCCATCGCCTCCCTTTCATCTGTGAGAAAAGGGCACTGCCCTGCGTCGAGGCAGCTGATGTTGAGAAATATTGTTCCTGAAGAGAGACTGGGACACAGAACGAGAGTGTCAGGATTGTCCAAAGATCCATAGTGGCAAAAGTTTCCTTTTTCTATCCTCCATCACTGTGTGTGCGCGTCTCTGTGTGTGTGTGTGTGTGTGTACGTGGGTGTGTGTTTTTTTGTGTTTGTTCGTGTGCGTGTGTGAGTGTGAGTGTGACATTGTGAACATTCCTGCCCCGGGTTTTAAATGTAAATAAACTAACCCGAGTTGATCACAATGTGACTTTGCTGTGAGTGATTAGTAAAGTGGATCAGACACACTGAGGGTTTGGGAAAACACACCACAACACACTTCACAAAGAATTCAAAACACCTTCTGCGTTCGGACAGCTGGTGAGAGACAGAAGTACAGTTTGCCTGTCTCTCTCCTGTCCGGAACAGTTCGTTCTGAGGAACCTACCAACTCAGACACGTGTACAAGATCTCCAACTTTGTAATACTGCTCCCAATTTCTCGACTTTTGCTGTAACCAATCCCTCAGGCGTGTTCGGTGTCCTTATGTTTTCCTCGGAAGTGACCACAACGAGCACAAAAACACAATTGCTTCTTTTACCAATTAACTGAATTCTGTGTCCCTCTCTTCCTCGCTCCTTCCCCCAATGGGACAGTTTCTCCCTATCTATCCACGTTGCTGCTATCCCTTTCATCCCGTGAGCTTTAACTTTGCTCACAAGCCTCTTCTGTGGCACTGTATCAAATGCCTTCTGGAAGTCTGTGTACACCACATCTACAGCCATACTCTCATCGATCCTCTCTGCTCTGTCATCAATAAAACTCCATCAAGTTCATTAAACAGGATTTTCCCTGAACAAATCTGTGCTGGTTTTGCTTAATTCACCCGCGTTTGTCCATGTGACAATTAATTTTCTCCTGGATTATTGTGTCCAGAAGATTCCCCACCATCGCAGTTAAACGGACTGGCCTGTAGTTGCTGGGATTATCTTTTCACCCTGTGTTGAGCAAGGGTGCAATGTTTGCAATTCTCCAGCCCTCTGGAACCACCCCTGAATAACTTTTTTAAGAGATTGTGCCCATGTAGTCCATTCTGGAGCATAAAGGGTTAACAGGTGGGTTATGTTAATGTATTACATAGGTGACGATATATCAATAACATCAATCACTCATGAGTTGGACTCTTGAGAGAGGTTGGAATCATGCCTAGGTGTAACGTGCCTATTCTGTAACCTTTTTACAAGTCGTACTAGTAAACAAGTGTTGAGCAGATACCAAAGGATACCTGCAGGGTACCCAATAGCAAAGTCCCATGCCTAGAGGCCAAAATGGAAGGACCATTATATAACATGGTGGCAGCCATGGAGACATTGATGCATGAAACACATGGTTGTTCTCGAAGGAACCACAGGGTGACAGCAGCTAGATAGCAGCTCGTAACACATGGATGGAAGAAGGAAGCACACTGGAGGGAGGTAAGGATGACCATCCCTGGGCTGCAGTGCCTGCCCCTACCCAGTCCATTTGACTGCCTCGAGTGCCTGCAGAGAGGCCAGCAGTGGGAGTTATGGAAACAGCATTGTCTCCAGTATTGAGCAGCAACAGGCCTTCATGAGAAAACGCAGAAGCTTCAGGTCAGGGCCTTTCTGCATGCAGTAGGTCCAGTGGCAGACGGCGATGTCAAAGGGAAAAGAGTCAACCGCTGGTTTCAGCCCATTCTTAATGCCTTTGACACTCAATTATGCCACAAACAAGACTTAGTAACTCACTGAACACATTCTGGCCAGCCCTCGCAGTAACCTGGGGAATCGATTGGATTATTCCAAACTGACCGATACAGTCGGGTGAGTCCTTGCAGATACAGGGGGCTGATTGATGAGCGAATCCATAATCACAGAGTCGTGGGTGTCCGGGATGAAAATCCCACCAACATTCTGCAGAAGAAAGATGATCATATTTCAGATCAAGCATTCCAGTGTGCGAGGTGAGATTGTATAACATCAAGATGGCAAAACAACAATGACTTCAACAACAACCTCAACCTTGAAAAACACCAACAAATTCACCAACAACCCTAACATTGAAAAACACCAACGAATTCAATAACAACCTCAACATTGAAAAGCACCAAAAATTCGACAACAACCCCAACATTGAAAAACACCAACAAATTCAACAACAACCCCAACATTGAAAAACACCAACAAATTCAACAACAATGTCAACATTGAAAAGCACCAACAAATTCAACAACAACCTCAACCTTGAGAAACACCAAAAATTTCAACAACAATCTCAGCATTCAAAAACACCAACCAATTCAACAACCCTAACATTGAGAAACACCAACAAATTCAACAACCGCCCCAACATTGAGAAGAACCAATGAATACAACAACAATCGTAACATTGCAAAACACCAACAAATTCAACAACCTCAACATTGAAAAACACCAACAATTTCAAGAACAACCTCAACATTGAAAAACACCAACAAATTCAACAACAACCTCAACATTGAAAAACACCAACAATTTCAAGAACAACCTCAACATTGAGAAACACCAACAAATTCAACAACAACCTCAACATTGAAAAACACCAACAAATTCAACAACAACCTCAAAATAGAAAAACACCAACAAGTTCAGCAACAAACTCAAAATAGAAAAACACCAACAATCCCAACAACAACCCCCACATTGACAAACACCAACAAATTCAACAACAACCTGAACATTGAAAAGCACCAACAAATTCAACAACCTCAACATTGAGAAGCAGCAACAAGCTGGACTCGAGCTCTTGGTCGCTGCCCTCCTTGTATCACAGATGGGGGGAGGGGAGGGGGGGTTTGGGGGTCAGGAGCTTCAGTCAGGCTGTCAATGTGGACGGAAGGAGGAGGCTCCACGTCCCAGGCCGGAACGGTCGCTCTTCCTGACACAGATTGTCAGCCCAAACTCCCGGCAGGACCGGGAGAAGCCAGTCCACAAACTGCAGAGACAGAGAGAGGGAGAGAGGGAGGGAGGGAGAGAGAGAGAGAGAGAGGGAGGGAGAGAGACAGAGAGGGGGAGAGAGAGAAACAGAGAGAGGGAGAGAGAGAGAGCGAGAGAGAGAGAGGGAGGGAGAGAGAGAGAGAGAGAGGGAGAGAGAGAGGGAGGGAGGAGAGAGAGAGAGAGAGGGAGGGAGGGAGAGAGGGAGAGAGAAAGGGAGGGAGAGAGGGAGAAAGGGAAGGAAAGAGAGGGAGAGGGAAAGACAGAGAGAGGGATGGAGTGAGGGAGAGAGGGGGAGAGAGAGAAACAGAGAGAGGGAGAGAGAGGGGAGAGAGAGAGAGAGCGAGAGAGAGAGAGAGAGGGGGAGAGAGGGAGAGAGAGAGAGAGGGAGGGAGGGAGAGAGGGAGAGAGAAAGGGAGGGAGAGAGGGAGAAAGGGAAGGAAAGAGAGGGAGAGGGATAGACAGAGAGAGGGAGGGAGAGAGGGAGAGGGAGAGAGACAGAGAGAGGGAGAGAGAGAGGGAGGCAGAGAGAGAGGGAGAGATGCTGAGTGAGATTGCAAGTGAGAGAGACAGAGAGAGATGGTGAGAGAGACTGGGAGTGAGACAGAGAGAGAGAGACAGAGAGAGAGACATAGTGTGAGATGGTGACAGACATTGAAGCTGAGAGACAGAGAGAGGGATGGTGAATGAGATTGAGAGAGAGGGAGACAGGGAGAGAGTTGGTGAGAGAGATTGAGAGAGAGAGAGAGAGCGATGGTGAGAGAGAGACTGAGGGTTTGGGGGACCATTGGTGGGACAGAGTGAGGGCGAGAGAGAGAGAGAGAGAGACAGGAAGAGAATGAAAATTACACAGAAACCGAGAGACAGAGAGAGACAAAAGGAATGAAAAAGAGAGAGACAGTCAGACAGAGAAAGAGATGGGGAGATAGAGATGGTGAAAGAGATTAATAAAGAGAGATGCAGAGATCTGGAGAGTGTAAGAGAAAGAGAGAGAGAGGTGGTGAGATAGATTGAGAGAGAGACAGAGAGAGAGAAGGTGACAGAGAGATTGAGAGAGAGGGAGACAGAGAGAAAGATGGTGAGAGAGACAGAGAGAGGGAGACAGAGAGAGAGAGGTGGTGAGAGAGATTGAGAGAGAGGGAGACAGAGGCAGTGATGGTGAGAGACATTGAGAGAGGGAGACAGAGAGCGAGATGATGAGAGAGATTGAGAGAGAGGGAGACAGAGAGAGAGATGGTGAGAGAGATTGAGAGAGAGGGAGACAGAGAGAGAGATGGTGAGAGAGATTGAGAGAGAGGGAGACAGAGAGAGAGATGGTGAGAGAGATTGAGAGAGAGGGAGACAGAGAGAGAGATGGTGAGAGAGATTGAGAGAGAGAGAGACAGAGAGATGGTGAGAGAGATTGAGAGAGAGGGACTGCTGCCCCTGGAGTCAGTACAACCAGCCTCTCATTCTGATCTCAGGGGAAGTGTCTTTGTGAAATGGAACCAAGAGGCAGAAACAGTTTTGAGGAAGTTTTCGCCCTGACATCGAGTCTGAGGAAAGACTGAGACACATCTGAGAGAGAGAGAGAAGCAGACAGGACAGGAACGGAGGAGAGAGACCCCCTCAGACACAAACCATGGAGCCTGCGGTGTGACCACCTCTCTATACGTCCCTATCCACGATACTCTCCACCTCGCGGATGCTCCACCGTGTCCCCAGCCGCCGCTCCAGCTCCAAATCCCCGGCTTCCAGGAGCTGCAGCTGGAGACACTTCCCGCACACAGGCTGGTCCCGGGCACTGGAAACGTGTCCGGCTTCCCACATAGAGCAGGATGAGCACACCACGGCTTTGAGCTCTCCTGCCATGACTGACCCCTTTAAATTAAATTAAACCTTTTGGAAGATACTTCAGATCAAATAATATCAATTACTCTCGGGCCCTTCTTCCCTGCTCCTCGCTGTTACAGAATATGGTCCTTACAAACGATGAACCACAAAATAAGACATTAAAAACGATCAGTAATAAGAGTAGTAAACGCTGCCCCGGCCGCACTCACAGGATCACCTCGTTCCCGCCTCACCGACTCCCTCAGTCACCCTTGTTCACCCGGCTCCTCTCGCGCTTCCCTTCTACTGCCGGCTCCGCTCGAGCGCGCAGGGGGCGGGGTCACACAGTGCGCACAGGGGGCGGGGTCACACAAAGCGCGGAGGGGGCGGGGTCACACAGAGCGGGCAGGGGGTTGTTGAATTTGTTGGTGTTTTCTATGTTGAGGTTGTTATTGAATTTGGTGTTTTCAATATTGAGGTTATTGAGGTTGTTGGTGTTTCTCAATGTTGAGATTGTTGTTGAATTTGTTGGTGTTTCTCAATGTTGAGATTGTTGTTGAATCTGTTGGTGTTTCTCAATGTTGAGGTTGTTGTTGAATTTGTTGGTGTTTCTCAATGTTGAGGTTGTTGTTGAATTTGTTGGTGTTTCTCAATGTTGAGGTTGTTGTTGAATTTGTTGGTGTTTCTCAATGTTGAGGTTGTTGTTGAATTTGTTGGTGTTTCTCAATGTTGAGGTTGTTGTTGAATTTGTTGGTGTTTCTCAATGTTGAGGTTGTTGTTGAATTTGTTGGTGTTTCTCAATGTTGAGGTTGTTGTTGAATTTGTTGGTGTTTCTCAATGTTGAGGTTGTTGTTGAATTTGTTGGTGTTTCTCAATACTGGTGTTGTTGTTGAATTTGTTGGTGTTTTACAATGTTGATGTTGAATTTGTTGGTGCTTCTCAATGTTGGGGTTGTTGTTGAAATTGTGGGTCCTTTCCAATGTTGGGGTTGTTGAATTTGAAAAGCACCAACGATGATGGGGTTGTTGTTGAATTTGTTGGTGTTTTTCAAGGTTGAAGTTGTTGTTGAAGTTATCGTTGTTTTGTGATCTTGATGTTTTACAACCTCACCTCGCACACTGGAAAGGTTGATCTGAAATAAGATCATCTTTCTTCTGCAGAATGTTGGAGGGTTTTTCATCCTGGACACTCACGACTCTGTGATCACGGATTCGCTCATCAATCCCTGTTTCTGGAAAAGACTCACCTGACTGTATAGGTCGGCTTGGAATTATCCAAACGATTCCCCAAGTTGCTACGAGGGCTGGTTAGAATGTGTTCATTGAATTACTAAGTTTCGCTTCGGGCTTAAGTGAGTGTCAAAGGTGTTAGAAATAGGCTCAAACCCGCTGTCGACTCCTCTGCCCTTTGACAACGCCATCTGCCACTGGACCTACTGCATACAGAAAGGTCCTGACCTGAAGCTTCTGCTCTTTCACGTGAAGGCCTGACGCTGCTCAATACTGGAGACAATGGTGTTTCCATAACTCCCACTGCTGGCCTCTCTGCAGGCACTCGGGGCAGTTAAATGGACCAGGAAGGGGTAGGGACTGCTAACCAGGGATGGTCATCCTTACCTCCCTCCAGTGTTCTTCCGTCTTACATCAATGTGTTACAAGCTGCTATCGAGCTGTTGTCACCCTGAGGTTCCTTCGAGGGCAACCATGTGTCTCATGCATCAACGTCTCCACGGCTGCCACCATGTTATATAATGGTCCTTCCATCTTGGCCTCTAGGCATGGGACTTGGCTATTGGGCACCCTGTAGATTCGCTTTGGTATCTGCTCAACAGTTGTTTACTATTGCGACTTGTGAACAGGTTACAGAGTAGGCACATTACACCTAGGCATGTTTCCAATCCCTCACTCTCTTTCAAGAGTCTAACTCATGACTGATTGAGGTTGTTGATATATCATCATCTATGTCATATATGAGCATATCACACCTGTTAACCATTTATGCTCCAGAGCAGACTACATGGGCACAATCTCTAAAAATATTACTCTGGGGTTGTTCCAGAGGACTGGAGAATTGCGTTACCACCTTGCTCAACACAGGGTGAAAAGATAAACCCAGCAACTACAAGCCAGTTAGTTTAACCTTGACGGTGAGGAAGCTTCTGGAAACAATAATCCAGGAGAAAATTAAATCGTCACAAGGACAAATGCAGGTGAATTAAGGAAAACCAGCACGGATGTGTTCTGGGAAAATACTGTTTAATGAACTTGCTGGAGTTTTATTGATGAGGGAACAGAGAGGGTCGATGAGGGTACCACTGTAGATGTAGTGTACATGGACTTCCAGAAGGCATTCGATACAGTGCCACACAACAGGCTTGTGAGCAAAGTTATAGCTCACGGGATGAAAGGGATAGCAACAACGTGAATAGAGAGGGAGAAACTGTCCCACTGGGGGAAGGAGCGAGGAAGAGAGGGACACAGATTTCAGTTAATCGGTAAAAGAAGCAATTGTGTTTTCCAGCTCGTTGTGGGCACTTTCTGGGTAAATGTCAGGACACCAAACACACCTAAGGGATTGGTCACAGCAAAAGTGCGTAGGTTGGTGTATGAAGGAATTGAGAAGTTAGGAGCAGTATTACAAAGTTGGAGATCTTGTACACATGTCTGAGTTGGTAGGTTCCTCAGAATGAACTATTCCAGACAGGAAAGGGAAAGGCAAACTGTACTTCTGTCTCTCACCAACTGTCCGTATGCAGAAGGTGTTTTGAATTCTTTGTGAAGTATGTTGTGGTGTGTTTTCCCAAACCCTCAGTGTGTCTGATCCGCTTTACTAATCACTCACAACAAACTCAGATTATGATCTACTCGGGCTCGTTTATTTACATTTAAAACCCGGGGCGGGAATGTTCACAATGTCACACTCTCACTCGCACTCACACAACTCACACACCACATGTACACAACACATACACTCACACACAGACACACACAACATATACACAGGCATTCACACAAACACCCACACACACTCACACGTGGACACATACAGACACTCACACACTCACACAAGCAAACACTCACACACACAAACACACAGACACACAGACATACACACACAAACATATACATACAAAAATACATACACATACAAACACACAAAAAAACAAGCACCCACATACACTCTCTCTCTCACACACACACACACACACACACAGATGCACACATACACAGACACACATACGCATACACACACACACACACACACACACTCTCACACCGATACAGTAATGGAAGATAGACAAAGGAAAATTTTACAACTATGGATAGTAACAGTACAAGAACCACGGAGATGAAAATGAGTTCACATGATTTCCAGAGTCTGAGAAGAAAAAGTCCAAAGGGTATTTCCGATGTGACCGGGTTCAGTCCCGAGTACAGTGAGAGCTTACTGCATGCAAATTGAATGCCTCTTTTCTGACATGACAACTATGAAAACATTCTAAGGAGTTGCTTCATTGGCTGCAAAAGTACATTGGGGATCTCCTGAATTAGTGAAAGGTGCTAGTGAAATGCAGCGCTTCTCTCCTGTAACATTTCGTCGGATTCCAGCCTGCATTTATAATGGGGTTTTCCAATGTCAACCATCACACTGTCATTCCCCCCATAGCCCTGTACAAATCCCCAACTAATCCCACTGTCCCGCTCTCTCCCCATAGCCCTGTATCACTCCCAAACTAATCCCACTGTCCCGCTCTCTCCCCATAGCCCTGTACAAATCCCCAACTAATCCCACTGTCCCGCTCTTTCCCCAAAGCCCTGTATCAATCCCCAAACTAATCCCACTGTCCCGCTCTTTCCCCATAGCCCTGTATCAATCCCAAACTAATCCCACTGCCCCGCTCTCACCCCATAGCCCTGTATCAATCCCAAACTAATCCCACTGTCCCGCTCTCTCCCCATATCCCTGTACAAATCCCCAACTAATCCCACTGTCCCGCTCTCACCCCATAGCCCTGTACAAATCCCAAACTAATCACCCTGTCCCGCTCTCACCCCATAGCCCTGTATCAATCCCAAACTAATCCCACTGTCCCGCTCTCTCCCCATATCCCTGTACAAATCCCAAACTAATCCCACTGTCCCGCTCTCTCCCCATATCCCTGTACAAATCCCCAACTAATCCCACTGTCCCGCTCTCTCCCCATATCCCTGTACAAATCCCCAACTAATCTCACTGCCCCGCTCTCTCCCCATAGCCCTGTATCAATCCCAACTAATCATCCTGTCCCGCTCTCTCTCTCCATGCGACGCTGGGACTCACCTCACTGGGGTCCCATCCACCCGTTTCCAGTTTCCTTCACTCTCTCGATCTGTTAGTCCGATCCAGTAATCCCCATGAGTGTTCTCGACAGATTTCTTTATGAAATTCTGCAGCGGATACAATGATGGGGTGTGAACAGTTAGTTTTACGTCCTTAATTCACACTGACACAGACAGACACACACACACACCGACACACTCACTCACTCTCACACACACACACAACTGATACACAAAATGCCCCAAACTCAGGAAATTCTCCCTCATTCCCTCTGATTAAATATCAGGAAGACTGAAGCCGTTGTTTTCCGTCTCTGTTCCAAACTCCATTCCCAAGTTACCGACTCCATCCTGGGAACTCTCTGAGTCTGAACCAGACAGTTCACAACCCTGGGGTTGTGTTTAATCTGGAGATGCGATTCCCACCCCATATCCGCATCATCACCAAGACGGCCTCTTCCCAACTCCGTAACATCGCCGAGAACCACCCCGGTCTCAGCTCATCGACTGTGGAAACCATCGTTCATGTAGTGTAGAGGGAGCTTTACTCTGTACCTAACCCCGTGCTGTACCTGTCCTGGGAGTGTTTGATGGGGACTGTGTAGAGGGAGCTTTGCTCTGTATCTAACCCCGTGCTGTACCTGTCCTGGGAGTGTTTGATGGGGACAGTATAGAGGGAGATTTACTCTGTATCTAACCCCGTGCTGTACCTGTCCTAGGAGTGTTTGATGGAGACAGTGTAGAGGGAGCTTTATTCTGTATCTAACCCCGTGCTGTCCCTGTCCTGGGAGTGTTTGATGGGGACGGTGTAGAGGGAGCTTTACTCTGTATCTAACCCTGTGCTGTCCCTGTCCTGGGAGTGTTTGATGGGGACAGTGTAGAGGGAGCTTTACTCTGTATCTAACCCCGTGCTGCATCTGTCCTGGGAGTGTTTGATGGGGACGGTGTAGAGGGAAATTTACTCTGTATCTAACCCCATGCTGTACCTGTCCTGGGAGTGTTTGATGGGGACGGTGTAGAGGGAGCTTTATTCTGTATCTAACCCCGTGCTGTCCCTGTCCTGGGAGTGTTTGATGGGGACGGTGTAGAGGGAGCTTTACTCTGTATCTAACCCTGTGCTGTCCCTGTCCTGGGAGTGTTTGATGGGGACAGTGTAGAGGGAGCTTTACTCTGTATCTAACCCCGTGCTGTACCTGTCCTGGAAGTGTTTGATGGGGACGGTGTAGAGGGAGCTTTACTCTGTATCTAACCCCGTGCTGTATCTGTCCTGGGAGTGTTTGATGTGGACGGTGTAGAGGGAGCTTTACTCTGTATCTAACTCTCATCCATTGTATAGTTTCTCTTCCCTTTTCCAGACGATCTGGAGATCTTGTACGCGGAGCTGAATCTTCTTCCTGCCTCAGGGACAACTAAGGTCCGTACAACAGGTCAGTTACAGATATCGTATGTCAGTCGTAAGATACTGATTTGTGCCCAACCTGCTGCACTTTAGTTGTTTCTCAGGTGTGTTGTACATGATGCATTAGGTAGACCTTGATTCTTTTAGTTTCATCTTAAGTTACACCTGAGTCAATATCATACCTGATCCAACTCCTCTCTGTTTGTTACACCTTAGTTATGTATCTGTTAGACCTTAATTGTGGATCTGCTAATCTCTGTTTGAAAATCGAATACCCTCTTCCTAACACAACTGAGCGACACGTCTCTTCCCTGTCATTTACATCTGAGTTACGTTTCCATTGCATCGTAGTTACGTCACAGTTAAGCATGAGTCCTGTCCCTGTTGTACTGTAGTGTGTCACGTGCTGCTTAGTTCCGTGTGTGTTACATCTCAATTGCAGTTAGCTTGCACCACAATCGCACATCCGTTGCATTTTAGCTGCATTTCTGTTGGACCTCAGCCACGTGACGATCGCACCGTATCTATGTGCCTGTTGTTCCTCGGTTTCCATGCCTGCTCGTTTTGTGTTGCACTTGTTGGAGGAGTAAGTTACATGTCATCTGCCTGGAGCTGGTGAAGGAAGCATTTGAGATGCACCTGGCTATGTTCTAGTTAATCTTGGCGTTCTCCAGAGCTGATTGACATGTCGGTGTGTGTGTTGTTGCTCTGTCGTTGTCCTCTGCTTCCCACCTACGTCACACGTACTGACCAAACTGTCCTCACGTTCATCATCCCTTCTCACTCCCTCTTTCCGTCTCTCTCCGACACTTGTAGGTGAACGGGAACCAAGTTACGCCCAAGTCAACTTCACTCCACGGAGTCCACAGCATAACCAAGGTGACCCTGGATAAAGGTCAGGCATCCTGGGAGTGTGGGGTCAGAGGTCATAATGGTTCAGGGTAGTCAAGGGGAGGGACGTGGTGAAGGGATTCACCTCCCTATTTCTGCAACCTCCTCCAGCCCCTACAACCCTCCCTAACTCTGTAACCTCCTCCAGCCCCTACAACCCTCCCTATCCCTGCAACCTCCTCCAGCCCCTACAACCCTCCCTAACTCTGTAACCTCCTCCAGCCCCTACACCCCTCCCTATCTCTGTAACCTCCTCCAGACCCTACAACCCTCCCTATCTCTGTAACCTCCTCCAGCCCCTACACCCCTCCCTATCTGTGTAACCTCCTCCAGCCCCTACACTCCTCCCTATCTCTGTAACCTCTTCCAGCCCCTACACTCCTCCCTATCTCTGTAACCTCCTCCAGAGCCGACAACCCTCCCTATCTCTGTAACCGCCTCCAGCCCCTACAACACTCCCTATCTCTGTAACCTCCTCCAGTGCCTACACCCCTCCCTATCTCTGTAACCTCCTCCAGTGCCTACACCCCTCCCTATCTCTGTAACCTCCTCCAGTGCCTACACCCCTCCCTATCTCTGTAACCTCCTTCAGCCCCCTACACCTCTCCCTATCTCTGTAACCACCTCCAGCCCCTACAACACTCCCTATCTCTGTAACCTCCTCCAGTGCCTACACCCCTTCCTATCTCTGTAACCTCCTCCAGACCCGACACTCCTCCCTATCTCTGTAACCTCCTCCAGCTCCTACAACCCTCCCTATCTCTGTAACCACCTCCAGCCTCTACACCCCTCCCAATCTCTGTAACCTCCTCCAGCCCCTACACCCCTCCCTATCTCTGTAACCTCCTGCAGCCCCTATAATGCTCCCTATCCCTGTAACCGCCTCCAGCCCCTACAACACTCGCTCTCTGCCTCGGTCCCGCTCTCTGCCTCGGTCCCGCTCTCTGCCTCGGTCCCGCTCTCTGTCTGTCTCTCCATTTTTCTGTCCCTCTCTCCACTCCTTTAAGACGCTCCTTATACCAATCTCTGTGACTGACCTTTTGGTTACCTGTCCCTAATATCTCCCTGTGTGACTCGGTGTTCGATTCTCTTTGACAACTGTCCTGTACCATGCGCTGGGATGTGAAACGAGGGATATAAACGAGTAACGTGGTTGTTGATAAAAACAAAAAACTGCGGATGCTGGAAATCCAAAACAACAACATAAATACCTGAAAAAACTCAGCAGGTCTTGCAGCATCGGCGGAGAAGAGCAAAGTTGACGTTTCGAGTCGTCATGACCCTTCATCAGAACTTAGTAGAAATAGGATAGGGATGAAATATAAGCTGGTTTAAGGGTCGGTGGAGGGGGGCGTGGGGAAGAAGGGGGGGTTGGGAGGGGGTTGTTGGGACAAGCAAGCAGTGATAGGAGGAGATAACCAAAAGATGTCACAGACAAAAGGAAAATGTGGTGCAAAATGTGGTTGTTGTTTCTCTCGATAAGGGAGGTAGATACGTCACCATTGTCTGTTCCATGCAGTTACACAGGCTGCTCAACATGGGTCAATCTTTACTTCTCTATTCCAGATAAAACTGGACTGGAAACACCTGGAGGAAGAAGCTCAAAAAAATCTAGACGTATCATCGTGGTCGGCCTCATTGTCTTAATCTGCAACTTCACAATTATTACAGGTCTCACAGTCCACGGTACGGGGAGGAACATCTCACTGTAACACCACGATACATCCCACACCCCTCACTGTAACACTCTGATACATCCCACACCCCTCACTGTAACACTCTGATATATCCCACACCCCTCACTGTAACACTCTGATATATCCCACACCCCTCACTGTAACACCCTGATACATCCCACACCCCTCACTGTAACACTCTGATACATCCCACACCCCTCACTGTAACACTCTGATATATCCCACACCCCTCACTGTAACACTGATATATCCCACACCCCTCACTGTAACACTCTGATATATCCCACACACCCCTCACTGTAACACCCTGATACATCCCACACCCCTCACTGTAACACTCTGATATATCCCACAACCCTCACTGTAACACTCTGATACATCCCACACCCCTCAATGTAACACTCTGATATAACCCACACCCCTCACTGTAACACCCTGATATATCCCACACCCCTCACTGAAACACTGATACATCCCACACCCCTCACTGTAACACTCGGATATATCCCACACCCCTCACTGTAAAACTCCGATATATCCCAAACCCCTCACTGTAACACTCCGATATATCCCACACCCCTCACTGTAACACTCCGATTTTTCCCACACCCCTCACTGTAACACTCTGATATATCCCACGCCCCTCACTCTAACATTCTGATATAAACCACACCCCTCACTGTAACACTCTGATAGATCCCACACCCCTCACTGTAACACTCTGATATATCCCACACCCCTCACTGTAACACTCTGAAACATCCCACACCCCTCAATGTAACACTCTGATATAACCCACACCCCTCACTGTAACACCCTGATACATCACACACCCCTCACTGAAACACTGATACATCCCACACCCCTCACTGTAACACTCAGATATATCCCACACCCCTCACTGTAACACTCCGATGTATCCCAAACCCCTCACTGTAACACTCCGATATATCCCACACCCCTCACTGTAACACTCCGATTTTTCCCACACCCCTCACTGTAACACTCTGATACATCCCACACCCCTCACTCTAACACTCTGATATATCCCACACCCCTCACTGTAACACTCTGATATATCCCACACCCTTCACTGTAACACTCCGAAATACCCCACACCCCTCACTGAAACACTCTGATATATCCCACACCCCTCACTGTAACAGTCTGATATATCCCACACCCTTCACTGTAACACTCTGAAATATCCCACACCCCTCACTGAAACACTCTGATATATCCCACACCCCTCACTGTAACAGTATGATATATCCCACACCCCTCACTCTAACACTCTGATATATCCCACACCCCTCACTCTAACACTCTGATGTATCCCACACCCCTCACTGTAACACTCTGATATATTCCACACCCTTCACTGTAACACTCCGAAATATCCCACACCCCTCACTGAAACACTCTGATATATCCCACACCCCTCACTGTAACACTCTGATATATCTCACACCCCTCACTGTAACACTCTGATATATCTCACACCCCTCACTGTAACACTCTGATATATCCCACACCCCTCACTGTAACACCCTGATATATCTCACACCCCTCACTGTAACACTCTGATATATCCCAAACCCCTCACTGTAACACCCTGATATATCCCACACCCCTCACTGTAACACCCTGATATATCCCACACCCCTCACTGTAACACTCTGATATATCCCACACCTCTCACTGTAACACCCTGAAACATCCCACACCCCTCACTGTAACACCCTGATATATCCCACACCCCTCACTGTAACACTCTGATATATCCCACACCTCTCACTGTAACACTCTGATATATCCCACACCTCTCACTGTAACACTCTGATATATCCCACACCCCTCACTGTAACACTCCGATATAACCCACACCCCTCACTGTAACACTGTTATATCCCACACCCCTCACTGTAACAGTCTGATATATCTCACACTATCTCTCACCCTGACTCTGTCTCTCAGTTCTACAGATGAACAAGGAGTGCGGTGATGCTGACCCCCTGAACCGGACCTTGCCTGTTGCCCCATGGAACGTTACAGAGCTGAATGGAACGTTCCAGAAATTGTCCGAGACAGCGCGATTGCTCTGCCCAATGCTCCGAATCTGTTCAGGCGAGTGGGAGCTGCCGGCCGTACTCCTGCCCCCTCCCGCAACATCCCACGCTCTGCCCCATTGGGATCACCCCCACCCCTTCTCTCCCCTGCCCCCCACCCGCTGTCTCCCCACCCCCACCCCCACCCCCACCCCCACCCTCTGTCTCCACACCCCCACCCCCTGTCTCCCCACCCCCACATCCTGTCTCCCCACCCCCACGCCCACCCCCTGTCTCCCCACCCCCGCCCTCCCCATCCTTCAGTCAAGGCCTTAATCTCCAAGCGGAGGAAGGTCGCACTATCCTGGCCTCTGCCTCCTGGAGTTTGGGACAGGCGAGGGGATGAATCGATCGGGGGGGTGGGGTCTGTCCGACAGATTGAAGGGATTGGATAAGGTGCAGGCGGGCAATCCAAACTCGAAGCCTGAGTCCTACAGGTGAAACCACGGCGACCGGACCCGAGGCGTTGAGAGCAATGAAGAGATTCGATTGGGTCGATGGAGAGAAACTATTTCCTCTGATCCGGTGGGTTGTGGGGGAGCCGGGGAGGGGGAGTCGAGAACAAGGGGGAAGGTGGTTAAAATTCGAGCCAGGACGTTCAGGGGGGACATCAGGAAACACCACTTTACACAAAGGGGAGCGGAAATCAGGAACTCTCCCCCCGCCTCCGAAATAAACTGTGGGGGCCGGAGGTCAAAGGGAATCGTCAAAACTGAGATTGAGGGATCGTTGTTGGGGATGGAGGGTCACGGAACCGAGGGAGTTAAGGTACAGAGCAGATCCAAAAGAATGGTGTAAAATGCTCGAGAGGGGCTGAATGGCCTCCTCCTGTTCCTGTGTAACAGGGTCGAGAAGGGCTGAATGGCCTCCTCCTGTTCCTGTGTAACAGGCTCGAGAGGGACTGAATGGCCTCCTCCTGTTCCTTATGCCCCGATATATTTCCCTGAATTAAGTCTGTATAATTTTGCAGAGTCTCTCTGTACGAGCGGCTGGAAAGTTCATAATCATCATTGCTATAGACTCTCAACGGATAAAGTAAACTGGGACTCGGCAAAACAACAATGTGAATCCCTAAGTTCACACCTCATCTTCATAAATACAGAACAGGAACAGGTGAGAATGACAGACGCATCTGTCAGAATGAGATAGAGAGAAAATCTCCCTCTGCACCGTCCCCATCAAACACTCCCAGGACAGGGACAGCACGGGGTTAGATACAGAGTAAAGCTCCCTATACACCATCCCCATCAAACACTCCCAGGACAGGTACAGCACGGGGTTAGATACAGAGTAAAGCTCCCTTTACACTGTCCCCATCAAACACTCCCAGGACAGGTACAGCACGGGGTTAGATACAGAGTAAAGCTCCCTCTACACTACATGAACGAGGGTTTCAGTAGTCGATGAGCTGAGCCCGGGGTGGTTCTGGGTGATGTTACGGAGTTGGGAAGAGGCCGTCATGGTGACGATGTGGATATGAGGTGGGAAGCCCATCTCCAAGTTAAACACAACCCCAGGGTTGTGAACAGTCTGGTTCAGACTCAGAGAGTTCCCAGGATGGAGTCGGTAACTTGGGAATGGAGTTTGGAACAGAGACGGAAAACAACGGCTTCAGTCTTCCCGATATTGAATCAGAGGGAATGAGGGAGAATTTCCTGAGGAAGGGTTTGGTGTATTTTGGGGATCAGTTGTGTGTGCGTGTTTGTGTGAGTTAAGGCAGTCATACTAACTGAACACATTCCATCATTGTATCTGCTGCAGAATTTCATAAAGAAATCTATCGAGAACAATCCTGGGGATCACTGGATCGGACTAACAGATCGAGAGAGTGAAGGAAACTGGACATGGGTGGATGGGAGCCCAGTGAGGTGAGTCCCAGCGTCGCATGGAGAGAGAGAGAGCGGGACAAGGGGATTAGATTGGGATTGATACAGGGCTATGGGGAGAGTGCGGGGCAGTGGGATTAGTTTGGGATTAATACAGGGCTATGGGGAGAGAGTGGGGCAGTGGGATTAGTTTGGGATTGATACAGGGCTATGGGGAGAGAGCGGGACAGTGGGATTAGTTTGGGGATTGATGCAGGGCTATGGGGAGAGAGCGGGATAGTGGGATTAGTTTGGGGATTTGTACAGGGCTATGGGGAGAGTGCGGGATAGTGGGATTAGTTTGAAATTGATACAGGGCTATGGGGAGAGAGCGGGACAGTGGGATTAGTTTGGGATTGATACAGGGCTATGGGGAGAGAGCAGGACAGTGGGATTAGTTTGGGATTGATACAGGGCTATGGGGAGAGAGTGAGACAGTGGGATTAGTTTGGGATTGATACAGGGCTATGGGGAGAGAGCGGGACAGTGGGATTAGTTTGGGATTGATACAGGGCTATGGGGAGAGAGTGGGACAGTGGGATTAGTTTGGGATTGATACAGGGCTATGGGGAGAGAGCGGGACAGTGGGATTAGTTTGGGATTGATACAGGGCTATGGGGAGAGAGCGGGGCATTAGGATTAGTTTGGGATTGATACAGGGCTATGGGGAGAGAGCGGGATAGTGGGATTAGTTTGGGATTGATACAGGGCTATGGGGAGAGAGCGGGGCAGTGGGATTAGTTTGGGATTGATACAGGGCTATGGGGAGAGAGCGGGGCAGTGGGATTAGTTTGGGATTGATACAGGGCTATGGGGTGAGAGCGGGATAGTGGGATTAGTTTGGGATTGATACAGGGCTATAGGGAGAGAGCGGGACAGTGGGATTAGTTTGGGATTGATACATGGCTATGGGGTGAGAGCGGGAAAGTGGGATTAGTTTGGGATTTGTACAGGGCTGCCGGCAACTTGTTGAGTCTGTACAGGAATGTGTTGGATTTTTATCGGTATTTTTTATTTCCTCATTTCCCAGTTTTACCCGATGGGAGCAGGGTCAAGCGAATAATCTATTATTATGAAGACTGCGCTATTTTCAGAACCAATGACTGGAATGATGTCCGTTGCACCCATTACTTCCCTTTCATCTGTGAGAAAAGGGCACTGCCCTGCGTCGAGGCAGCTGATATTGAGAAATATTGTTCCTGGAGAGAGACTGGGACACAGAACGAGAGTGTCAGGATTGTCCAAAGATCCCCAGCCCCTCCTCCCTTCCCCACAATCCCCGACTGCCCGAGGCCATGTCCGAAAGGTGAAAGTTCATCTGTTCCTCCTCTCCCCCAGGAGGAGCCCCCTGCAGTGCCACCAGTATGGGAGGCAGGAATGACAGTGTGACGGTTGACATTGGAAAACCCCATTATAAGTCCAGACAGGAATCCGGTGAAATGTTACAGGCCGGAAGTCCTGCATTTCTCTAGCACCTTTCACGAACTCAGGAGATCCCCAATGTGCTTTTGCAGCCAATGAACTTTGCAGCCAAAAACTTTGTTTTCATAGTTGTCATGTCCAAAACGAGGCATTGAATTTGCATGCAGTAAGCTCCCACTGGACTCAGGATTGAAATCGTTCACATCGGAAATAACCTTTGGACATTTTCTTCTCCGACTTTGGAAATCATGTGAACTAATTTTCATCTCCGTGGTTCTTGTACTGTTACTATCCATAGTTGTAAAAGTTTCCTTTTTCTGTCCTCCATTACTCTGTGTTTGAGTGTGTGTGTGTGTGTGTGTGTATGTGTGTGTGTGCATGCACGCACGGGGGGTGGGGGTGTGCGTATGTGCATCTGTGTGTGTGTATGTCTGTGCATGTACATCTGTGTTTCTTTGTCTCTGTGTGTGCGCATTTGGGCTTTTGGGCATGTGTGTGTGCAAGTGTGTGTGCATGTGTTTGTGTGTGTGAATGTGTGTGTGTGTGCATGTGTTTGTGTGTGTGAATGTGTGTGTGTGTGAATGTGTGTGTGTGTATGCGTGTGAGTTTGTGAGTGTTTGTGTGTGTGAGAGAGAGCTTTAGAGTGTGTGGTCCAGAGTGTGACATTATGAACACTCCTTCCCCGGGTTTTAAATGTAAATAAACTAACCCAAGTTGATCACAATGTAAATTTGCTGTGAGTGATTAGTAAAGTGGATCAGACACACTGAGGGTTTGGGAAAACACACCACAACATTCTTCACAAAGAATTCAAAACACCTTCTGCGTACGGACAGTTGTTGAGAGACAGAAGTACAGTGTGCCTGTCCCTCTCCTGTCCAGAACAATTCGTTCTGAGGAACCTACCAACTCAGACATGTGTACAAGATCTCCAACTTTGTAATACTGCTCCTAAATTCTCAATTCCTTCATACACCAGCCTACGTACTTTTGCTGTAACCATTCCTCTCCCGACGCTCTGTTATGACACAGCAGATGATGTGTGCCAGGCGGATCAAATCCACGAGGGAATCCTGATCATGTGGTCACAACTGTTTTGCAATTTATATTTTAATTCGAGATGCCTGCCCTGAATTCAGTAATAATAAGTCCACCAAGACTCTAGAGATTTTTTTACTAACCTAAATTAAACATTCATTAACAAAAGAAATGATTGTAAGCACATACACGGGTCGACAAATTACTACTATAATAACTCCAAAAAGCCCCTAATTAATCGAGCTTCCAGCTACACCCCCATTAAGGCAACAGGAAAAATCAATTAGACTTTCAAACAGATCCAGGCAAATCATGACAATACGGTGTACAGTAGAATCCAAAGTGTGTTTTTCCCAGCTTCAGTTTCTGTGGACAGCAGCTTAATGCTGGAGGCTTTTCACACTTCTGGTAGATCTTGCAATGCCTTTCCCTCTGACACACAGCTTCTTCTCCTTTATACACGTTTATCCCTTTTAATGTCAATCCCATTGTTCCCAAAAGTCTTTGGATCTTTACCTTTCTCATAATATAAATCTCTTTATGGTGCTAATACTATCAGTAACCATAGGGAAAAATAAACACACTGCTTGGCCTCGTTTCTCTGGCAAGGCGTGCACGTCTCTTTGAAATTCAAACTACTCTGATTTATCTAAAAATGCAAATTCTCCTCACCGCACATTCTAAAACTTCAGCCATGTTTACCTATTGAGCATTTCAAACTTTTCATGAATCTCAGCCTCCAGACCAGCTGTCTCCAAGCCGATTAAACACAGAGAAACTGTCCAAACCCCACTATTCACCTACTTTTACAATAAATCACAATAACATTCTGAGAATGATTATATTTCCATTACAGCTCTTTGCCGGTGTCTCCGAGTTTTTATTTATTGGTTCATGGGTTGTGGACATCCCTGGCTTGGCCAGCATTTATGCCCATCCCTAATCGCACTTGCTCAGAGGGCATTTAAGGGTCAACCCCATTGCTCTGGGTTTGATGGGGGTGGTCTGCATCTCGAAACTTACAAATTACAAAAATGGGTTGTAACAGTTGTTTCAAGTTTCCGTCTGGGATTTGAATTTGAAGCCCTCGGCCTTTACCCTTGGCTGTGACATAATAAGGTTACATTCAGATCGGACATGGTCTTACTGAATGGTGGGGCAGGTACAACGGGCTGAATGGCCTCCTGCTGCTCCTGGTTCCTATGTTCAGATGTTCGTATGGACGTACCTACACTCACTGCCTGGTCAGTGAAGGCAAGGCCTGACCTCAATGCTCACCGGGAGGACCAATGGGAAGAAAAACCTTCCACTTTGGAATAAAATGACAAGTGATATTTGCTGCCAGGTTATTGGTTAGTGTTTCCAGGAGGTTTCAGAGGATCATTCAGTCTGTGTGTGTGTCAGTGTCTGTTTGTGTGAGTGTGTGTCTGTGTGTGTGTCAGTGTCTGAGTGTGTGTCAGTGTCTGAGTGTGTGTGTCTGAGTGTGTGTCAGTGTGTGTGTCAGTGTGTGTGTGTGAGTGTCTGTGTGTGTGTCAGTGTGAGTGTGTATCAGTGTGTGTGTGTGTGTCAGTGTGTGTGTGAATGTGTGGGTGTGTGAGTGTGTGTCAGTGTGTGCGTGTGAGTCTGTGTGTGTCTGAATGTGAGAGTGTGAGTGTGTGTCAGTGTCTGAGTGTGTGTGTGTGTGTGTGAGTGTGTGTCAGTGTCTGAGTGTGTCTGTGTGTGTGTCAGTGTCTGAGTGTGTGAGTGTCTGTGTGTGTGTCAGTGTCTGTGTGTGTGAGTGTGTGTCAGTGTGTGTTGGTGTGTGAGTGTGTGTCAGTGTCTGTGTGTGTGTGTGTGTGAGTGTATGAGTGTGAGTGTGTGTCAGTGTGTGTGGGTGTGTGTGAGTGTGTGTCAGTGTCTGTGTGTGTTGGTGTGTGAGTGTATAGACCTTTTCCAGTTACAACAAGCAGTCGAGATGCTTGTGAAATGATTTTGAATTCTGCCGATGTTCCCTGAAGCCAGGTTGGCTCTCCCTGTGCTTGGCAAAAATGTAAAACCTTCGGCAGCTGCTGTACATGGTTAACTGAACCACTTTGTCACACAGGTCTAAGGGGAAGTGGCATTACAAAAATGAAGAAAATAGAAACAGTTTTGAGGAAGTTTACGCCCTGACATTGAGTCTGAGGAAAGATTGAGACACATCTGAGAGAGAGAGAGAGAATCAGACAGGACAGGAACGGAGGAGAGAGACCCCCTCAGACACAAACCATGGAGCAGGACAGCGACTACATGAATATCAGACACATCAAAAACAACACGACAGCCCCCAGTGAACGTAAGTTAAACTGTTCAATGGAGGGAGAGAGAGAATTAAAAAGAGGGACAGCGAGATAGAGAGAGACAGAGAGAGGTGGAGATGGAGAAACAGAAAGAGAAAAAGAGCAAGAATGAGAGAGAGGTCAACAAG
This sequence comes from Cetorhinus maximus, assembly GCF_964194155.1. Taxonomy (NCBI): domain Eukaryota; kingdom Metazoa; phylum Chordata; class Chondrichthyes; order Lamniformes; family Cetorhinidae; genus Cetorhinus; species Cetorhinus maximus. The sequence goes on along the minus strand of NW_027596776.1, from coordinate 13,150 downwards.
AATGAGAGAGAGATTGAAAGAGAGAGTGAGAGAGACACATGCATAGAGAGAGAGAGGGAAAAACAGAAAGAGAGAATAAGAGAGACAGAGAGTCAGAAAGTGAGATAGAGTGTTTGGTAAAGATAGTACATGGGAAGCTTTACTCTGTATCTAACACCATGCTGTACCTGTCCTGGGAGTGTTTGATGGGGACGGTGTAGAGGGAGCTTTACTCTGTATCTAACCCCGTGCTGTACCTGTCCTGGGAGTGTTTGATCGGGACAGTGCAGAGGGAGCTTTACGCTGTATCTAACCCCGTGCTGTACCTGTCCTGGAAGTGTTTGATGGGGACAGTGTAGAGGGAGCTTTACTCTGTATCTAACCCCGTGCTTTACCTGTCCTGGGAGTGTTTAATGGGGACGGTGTAGAGGGAGCTTTACTCTGTATCTAAGCCCATGCTGTACCTGTCCTGGGAGTGTGTGATGGGGACAGTGTAGAGGGAGCTTTACTCTGTATCTAAGCCCATGCTGTACCTGTCCTGGAAGTGTTTGATGGGGACGGTGTAGAGGGAGCTTTACTCTGTATCTAACCCCGTGCTGTACCTGTCCTGGGTGTGTTTGATGGGGACAGTGTAGAGGGAGCTTTACTCTGTATCTAAGCCCATGCTGTACCTGTCCTGGGAGTGTTTGATGGGGACGGTGTAGAGGGAGCTTTACTCTGTATCTAACCCCATGCTGTACCCATCCTGGGAGTGTTTGATGGGGACGGTGTAGAGGAAGCTTTACTCTGTATCTAACCCCGTGCTGCACCTGTCCTGGGAGTGTTTGATGGGGACGGTGTAGAGGGAGCTTTACACTGTATCTAACCCTGTGCTGTACCTCTCCTGGGAGTGTTTGATGGGGGACGGGGTAGAGGGAGCTTTAGTCTGTATCTAACCCCGTGCTGTACCTGTCCTGGGAGTGTTTGATGGGGACGGTGTAGAGGGAGCTTTACTCTGTATCTAACCCCGTGCTGTACCTGCCCTGCGAGTGTTTGATGGGGAAAGTGTAGAGGGAGCTTTACTCTGTATCTAACCCCAGGCTGTACATGTCCTGGGATTGTTTGATGGGGACAATGTAGAGGGAGCTTTACTCTGTATCTAACCCCGTGCTGTACCTGTCCTGGGAGTGTTTGATGGGGCAGTGTAGAGGGAGCTTTACATTGTATCTAACCCCGTGCTGTCCCTGTCCTGGGAGTGGTTGATGGGGTTGGTGTAGTGGGAGCTTTACTCTATATCTAACCCCAGGCTGTACCTGTCCTGGGAGTGTTTGATGGGGACAGTGTAGAGGGAGCTTTACTCTGTATCTAACCCCGTGCTGTACCTTTCCTGGGAGTGTTTGATGGGGACAGTATAGTGGGAATTTTACTCTGTATCTATGTTTATCCCCAGAAGCCTTGAGCTGCCTGGGCCCTGTGATGCAGAGAACTCTCGTTAAACCTCTCCTCCTATATATCTGACTCTCACTCTCTGTCTCTCTCCATTTCTCTCCCTCTTTATCCGGCTCTCTCTCTCTCTGTCTGTCTCTCTCTCTCTCTACCCTCCTTAAGACGCTCCTTGTACCGATCTCTGTGTCTGAGCTTTTGGTTTCCTGTCCCTAATATCTCCCTGTGTGACTCGGTCTTCGATTCTCTTTGATAAGCCTCCTGTACCGTGCGCTGGGATGTGAAACGAGGGATATAAATGAGTAACGTGGTTGTCGTTTCTCTCGATAAGGGAGGTAGATACGTCACCATTGTCTGTTCCGTGCAGTTACACAGGCTGCTCAACATGGGTCAATCTTTACTTCTCTATTCCAGGTAAAACTGGGCAGGAAACAGCTGGAGGAAGAAGATCAATAACTTCAACACATCTTGGCATCGCCTGCTTCATTGTCTTAATCATCAGTTTGGCTATTGCAATAGGGCTGGGAGTCCAAGGTAGGAAGCTGAACCTCACATTGAAACTGATACAGTGAGTGAACGGCAGCAATACTGAACTCCTTTATTTTCTCACCCTCTGTCCGTAAGCAGGGGTGTTTTCATATTGGAAATAGGCTGTGGTGCGTTTACCCAAACCCTCAGTTTGTGAGGTCAGATTTTAAGGGAGAAGCAGCAACATCTCTCTAGGTTTAAATCAGCAGTGTAGTTTATTCATACATTCAAACCCGGGGGGGTCATCACAACTTCATACACACACATAAGCACATAACAGGAACATCGGAAAAAGCTTTTTTACGGCTTTCAATAACTTAATCGAAGTTGTTTGGTTGAAGAAGGGCCACTTTTCAAATAAAGCAAAAGCAAAAGTTTACGATCCCTTTCAAACACGACACAGCCAATGATATATCACACACTCCTCACTGTAACACCCTGATAAATCCCACACCCCTCACTTTATCACCCTGATATATCCCACAGCCCTCACTATAACACTCTGATGTATCCCACACCCCTCACTGTAACACTCTGATATATCCCACACCCCTCACTGTAACACCTTGATATATCCCTCACCCCTCAATGTAAGACCCTGATATAACCCACACCCCTCACTGTAACACCGATATATCCCACACCCCTCACTGTAACACTCTGATATATCCCACACCCCTCACTGTAACACTCTGATATATCCCACACCCTTCACTGTAACACTCTGATATATCCCGCATACCTCACTGTAAATCTCTGATAAATCCCACACCCCACATTGTAACACTCTGATATATCCCACACCCCTCACTGTAATACTCTGATATATCCCACACCCCTCACTGTAACACTCTGATATATCCCACACCCCTCACTGTAACACTCTGATATATCCCACACCCCTCACTTTAACACTCTGATATATCCCTCAACCCTCACTGTAACACACTGATATATCCCGCATACCTCACTGTTACATTCTGATATATCCCGCATACCTCACTGTAAATCTCTGATATATCCCACATCCCACAATGTCACACTCTGATATATCCCACACCCCTCACTGTAACACATTAATATATACCACACACCCCACTGTAACACACTGATATATCCCACACCCCTCGTTGTAACATTTTGAAATATCCCACACCCCTGACTGTAACACTCTGATATATCCCACACACCTCACTATTACATGCAGATATAACCCACACCCCTCACTGTAACACACTGATATATCCCACACCCCTCACTGCAACACTCTGATATATCCCATATCCCTCACTGTAAGTCTCTGATATATCCCACACCTCTCACTGCAACACTCTGATATATACCAGACCCCTCACGGCAACACTGTGATATACCCCACATCCCTCACGGTAACACTGTGATGTACCCCACACCCCTCACTGTAACTCTCTGATATATCCCACACCCCTGACTAACACTCTGATATATCCCACACCCCTCACGGTTACAGTCTGGTATATAACCCACACCTCATTGTAACACCCTTATATATCCCACACCCCTCGCTGCAACACTCTGATATACCTCACACACCCACTGTAGCTTTGTGGTATATCACAGATCACTCACTTTAACACTGCAATATATCCCACCCGCCTCTCAGTAACATTGTGATATATCCCATACCCAAGACTTTACCTCTGTGATATATCACACACTCCTCACTGTAACACTCTGATATGTCCCATTCCCCTCACTGCAACACTCTGGTATATCCCACACCCCTCACAGTTACAGTCTGGTATATAACCCACACCTCACTGTAACACCCTGATATATCCGACAGCCCTTGCTGCAACACTCTGATATACCTCACACACCCACTGTAGCTTTGTGGTATATCACAGATCACTCACTTTAACACTGCAATATATCCCACCCGCCCGTCTGTAACATTGTGATATATCCCATATCCATGACTTTACCTCTGTGAGAAATCACACACTCCTCATTGTAACATTCAGATATATCGCAGACACCTCACTGTAACACCCTGATATATCCGACAGCCCTTGCTGCAACACTCTGATATACCTCACACACCCACTGTAGCTTTGTGGTATATCACAGATCACTCACTTTAACACTGCAATATATCCCACCCGCCCGTCTGTAACATTGTGATATATCCCATACCCATGACTTTACCTCTGTGAGAAATCACACACTCCTCACTGTAACATTCTGATATATCGCACACAACTTACTGTAACACCCTGATGTATCCCGTGCCCCTCACTGTAACACACTGATGTATCCCGTGCCCCTCACTGTAACACCCTGGTGTATCCCGCGCCCATCACGTTAACACCCTGGTGTATCCCGCGCCCCTCACGTTAACACCCTGGTGTATCCCGCGCCCCTCACGTTAACACCCTGGTGTATCCCGCGGCCCTCACGGTAACACCCTGCTGTATCCCGCGGCCCTCACGTTAACACCCTGGTGTACCCCGCGGCCCTCACGTTAACACCCTGGTGTATCCCGCGCCCCTCACGTTAACACCCTGGTGTATCCCGCGGCCCTCACGTTAACACCCTGGTGTATCCCGCGGCACTCACGTTAACACCCTGGTGTATCCCGCGCCCCTCACGTTAACACCCTGGTGTATCCCGCGCCCCTCACGTTAACACCCTGGTGTATCCCGCGCCCCTCACGTTAACACCCTGGTGTATCCCGCGCCCCTCACGTTAACACCCTGGTGTATCCCGCGCCCCTCACGTTAACACCCTGGTGTAATCCGCGCCCCTCACGTTAACACCCTGGTGTATCCCACGCCCCTCACGTTAACACCCTGGTGTATCCCACGCCCCTCACGTTAACACCCTGGTGTATCCCAAGCCCCTCACGTTAACACCCTGGAGTATCCCACGCCCCTCACGTTAACACCCTGGAGTATCCCACGCCCCTCACGTTAACACCCTGGTGTATCCCACGCCCCTCACGGCAACACCCTGGTGTATACCACGCCCCTCACGGTAACGCCTTGGTGTATCCCACGCCCCTCACGGTAACACCCTGGAGTATCCCACGCCCCTCACGGTCACACCCTGGTGTATCCAACGCCCTTCACGGTCACCACCTGGTGTATCCCATGCCCCTCACGGCCACACCCTGATGTATCTCACGCCCCTCACGGCCACAATCTGATGTATCCCACGCCCCTCACGGCAACACCCTGATGTATCCCACGCCCCTCACGGCCACAATCCGATGTCTCCCACACCCCTCACTGTAACACCCTGGTGTATCCCACGCCCCTCACGGCAACACCCTGATGTATCCCACACCCCTCACTGTAACACTCTGATATATCCCACACCCTTCACTGTAACACTCTGATATATCCCACACCCCTCACTGTAACACCCTGGTGTATCCCACGCCCCTCACGTTAACACCCTGGTGTATCCCACGCCACTCACGGCAACACCCTGGTGTATCCCACGCCCCTCACGCCAACACCCTGGTGTATCCCACACCCCTCACGCCAACACCCTGGTGTATCCCACGCCCCTCACGGCAACACCCTGGTGTATCCCACGCCACTCACGGCAACACCCTGGTGTATCCCACGCCCCTCACTGTAACACCCTGGTGTATCCCACGCCCCTCACTGCAACACCCTGGTGTATCCCACGCCCCTCACGGCAACACCCTGGTGTATCCCACGCCCCTCACGGCAACACCCTGGTGTATCCCACGCCCCTCACGGCAACACCCTGGTGTATCCCACGCCCCTCACGGCAACACCCTGGTGTATCCCACGCCCCTCACGGCCAGACCCTGGTGCATCCCACGCCCCTCACGGCCAGACCCTGGTGCATCCCACGCCCCTCACTGTAACACCCTGATATATCCCACACCCCTCACTGTAACACCCTGATATATCCCACGCCCCTCACTGTAACACCCTGATATATCCCACACCCCTCACTGTAACACTGATATATCCCACACCCCTCACTGTAACACTCTGATATATCCCACACCCCTCACTGTAACACTCTGATATATCCCACACCCCTCACTGTAACACTCTGATATATCCCACACCCCTCACTGTAACACTCTGATATATCCCACACCCCTCACTGTAACACTCTGATATATCCCACACCCCTCACTGTAACACTCTGATATATCCCACACCCCTCACTGTAACACTCTGATATATCCCACACCCCTCACTGTAGCACTCTGATATATCCCACACCCCTCACTGTAACACTCTGATATATCCCACACCCCTCACTGTAACACTCTGATATATCCCACACCCCTCACTGAAACACTCTGATATATCCCACACCCCTCACTGTAACACTCTGATATATCCCACACCCTTCACTGTAACATTCTGATATATCCCACATCCACATCACTCCAGCTCTGTTGTGACATAGACAGGTGTCGGAGTGGGCAGGTATGGGATTGACAAATTTTGACACAGAGAAGTGTGAAGTGATTGATTTTGGCTGGAAGAATATGTAGAGGCAGGTTCAATCGAGGCATTCAAGGGGGCATTGGATAGTTATTTGAACAGATATAATGTGCAGGGGTACAGGGGGGAAAAGGCAGGGCGATGGCACTGGGTCCTAACGCTCATTCGGAGAGCCAGTGCGGACAAATGGCCTCCTTCTGTGCGGTTCAGACCCTGTGGTCCTTTAATCCTGTGAGTTCTGTGACCCTGTGATTCTCTCAGTCCTACAGATGGACAAGAACATGACGGGGTTTACGGAAAGATCCAGAACATTTCCGAGACCCTTGAAAAGATGCTCCGGATCCTCAGATCCCTCTGCACCGTTCTCCGAAACTGCTCGGGTGAGTTGGCGCTGAATGGGCCTCCACCTGCTCCCATGTAACAAGCTCGAGAGGTGCTGAATAGCCTCATCCTTTTCCTGTGTAATAGGCTCGAGAGGAGCTGAATGGGCCTCCTCCTGTTCCTGTGTAACAGGCTCGAGAGGTGCTGAATGGGCCTCCTCCTGTTCCTGTGTAACAAGCTCGAGAGGGGCTGAATGGCCTCCTCCTGTTCCTAATGTCCTGATGTATTTCTCTGAACTAAGTCTTCATAAATTTGCAGAGTCTCTCTGTCCTAGCGGCTGGAAAGTTCATAATCATCATTGCTATAGATTGTCAACGAAGAGCAAGGAATGGAACTCGGCAAAACTACAATGTGAATCCCGAACTTCACACCTCATCGTCATAAATACAGAACAGGAACAGGTGAGAATGACAGACGCATCGGTCAGAATTAAATAGAGAGAAAATATTACTCTACACTGTCCCCATCAAACACTCCCAGGACAGGTACAGCACGGGGTTAGATGCAGAGTAAAACTCCATCTACACCATCTCCATCAAACACTCCCAGGACAGGTACAGCCTGGGGTTACAGATTATAGCTCCCTCTACACTGTCCACATCAAACAATCCCAGGACAAGAACAGAACGGGGTTAGATACAGATTAAAGCACCCTCTACACCGTCCCCATCAAACACTCCCAGGACAGGTACAGCACGGGGTTGGATACAGAGTAAAGCTCCCTCTACACCGTCCCCAACAAACACTCCCAGGACAGTTACAGCACGGGGTTAGATACAGAGTAAAGCTCCCTCTACACTGTCCCCATCAAACACTCCCAGGACAGGTACAGCACAGGGTTAGATACAGAGTAAAGCTCCCTCTACACCGTCCCCATCAAACACTCCCAGGACAAGTACAGCACGGGGTTAGATACAGAGTAAAGCTCTCTCTACACTACATGGACGAGGGTTTCAGCAGTTGATGAGCTGAGCCCGGGGTGGTTCTGGGCGATGTTACGGAGTTGGGAAGAGGCCGTCTTGGTGACAATGAGGATATGAGGTGGGAATCCCATCTCCAGGTTAAACACGACCCCGGTTTGTGAACAGTCTGGTTCAGACTCAGAGAGTTCCCAGGATGGAGTCGGTAACTCGGGAATGCAGTTTGGAACAGAGACGGAAAACAACAACTTCAGTCTTCCCGATATTTAATCAGAGGGAATGAGGGAGAATTTCCTTAGAAAGGGTTTGGTGTATTTTGGGTATCAGTTGTGTGTGTGAGTGAGTCAGTGTATCCCTGTGTGTGTGTGTGTGTGTGTGAGAGTGTGTCGGTGTGTGTGTGTGTGTGTCTGTGTCACTGTGAATTAAGGCCGTAAAACTAACTGCTCACACCCCATCATTGTATCCACTGCAGAATTTCATAGAGAAATCTATCGAGAACAATCCTCGGGATTACTGGATCGGACTAACAGATCGAGAGAGTGAAGGAAACTGGAAATGGGTGGATGGGACCCCAGTGAGGTGAGTCCCAGCGTCGCATGGAGAGAGCGGGACAGTGGGATTAGATTGGGATTGATACAGGGCTATGGGGAGAGATTTGGACAGTGGGATTAGTTTGGGGATTTGTACAGGGCTATGGAGAGAGGGCGGGACAGTGGGATTAGTTTGGGATTTGTACAGGGCTATGGGGAGAGAGCGGGACAGTGGGATTAGTTTGGGATTGATACAGGGCTATGGGGAGAGAGTGGGACAGTGGGATTAGTTTGGGATTTGTACCAGGCTGTAGGAATCTTGTTGATTCTGTGCAGAATGTGGTGGATTTTTATCGGTATTTTTTATTTCCCCAATTCCCAGTTTTACTCGATGGGAGCAGGGTGAACCGAATAATGGGAGTGGTAATGAAAACTGTGCCATCATCAGAATAAACGGCTGGAATGATGTCAGTTGTACCGATCGCCTCTCTTTCATCTGTGAGAAAAGGGCACTGCCCTGCATCGAGGCAGCTGATATTGAGAAATATTGTTCCTGAAGAGAGACTGGGACACAGAACGAGAGTGTCAGGATTGTCCAAAGATCCCCAGCCCCTCCTCCCTTCCCCACAATCCCCGACTGCCCGAGGCCACGTCCGTAAGGTGAAAGTTCATCTGTTCCCCTTCTCCCCCAGGAGAAGCCTCCTGCAGCGCCACCAGTGGTAGGAGGGGTGGAATGACAGTGTGACGGTTGACATTGGAAAACCCCATTATAAATCCAGGCAGGAATCCGACAAAATGTTACAGGACAGAAGCCCTGCATTTCTCTAGCACCTTTCACTAACTCAGGAGATCCCCAATGTACTTTTGCAGCCAATGAAGTAACTCCTTACAATGTTTTCATTGTTGTTAAGTCAGAAACGAGACATTCAATTTGCGTGCAGTAACCTCTCACTGGACTTGGGACTAAACTCCGTCACATCGGAAATAGCATTTGGACTTTTTCTTCTCATACTCTGGAAATCATGTGAACTCATTTTCATCTCCGTGGTTCTTGTACTGTTACTATCCATAGTTGTAAAAATTTCCTTTGTCTATCCTCCATTTCTGTGTGTGTGTGTGAGTGTGTGTGTGTGTGTGTGTGCGTATGTGTGTCTGTGTATGTGTGTGCATGTGTGTATGTGGGTGCACTTTTTTGTGTGTGTGTTTGCATGTGTATGTATTTTGGTATGTATATCTTTGTGTGTGTATGTCTGTGTGTCTGTGTGTTTGTGTGTGAGTGTTTGCTTGTGTGAGTGTGTGTGTCTTTATGTGTCTGTGTGTGAGTGAATGTGTGGGTGTGTGTGTGAACGTGTGTGTATATGTTGTGTGTGTCTGTGTGTGAGTGTTATGTGTTGTGTATATGTGGTGTGTGTGTGTGGGTGTGTGAGTGTGTGTGTGTGTGTGTGTGGGTGTGAATGTGGAGGTTGACATTGTGAACATTTCTGCCCCGGGTTTTAAATGCAAATAAACTAACCCGAGTTGATCATATTGTGAGTTTGCTGTGAGTGATTAGTAAAGTGGATCAGACACACTGAGGGTTTGGGAAAACACACCACAACACACTTCACAAAGAATTCAAAACACCTTCTGCGTACGGACAGTTGGTGAGAGACACAAGTACAATTTGAACAGAACAGTTCATTCTGAGGAACCTACCAACTCAGACACATGTACAAGATCTCCAACTTGGTAATACTGCACCTAACTTCTCAATTCCTTCATACACCAACCTACGCACTTTTGCTTTAACCAATCCCTTAGGTGTGTTCGGTGTCCTGATGTTTACCCAGGAAGTGACCACAATGAGCTGGAAAACACAATTGCTTCTTTTAACGATTAACTGAAATCTGTGTCCCTCTCGTCCTCGCTCCTTTCCCCAACGCGGCAACTTCTCCCTATCGATTCACGTTGCTGCTATCCCTTTCATCCCATGAGCTATAACTTTGCTCACAAGCCTGTTGTGCGGCACTGTATCGAATGCCTTCTGGAAGTCCATATACACTACATCTACAGTGGTACCCTCATCGACCCTCTCTGTTCCCTCATCAAAAAAACTCCAGCAAGTTCATTAAACAGTATTTTCCCAGAACAAATCTGTGCTGGTTTTCCTTAATTCACCTGCATTTGTCCTTGTGATGATTTAATTTACTCCTGGATTATTGTTTCCAGAAGCTTCCCCACTGTCGAGGTAAAATTGACTGGCCTGTAGTTGCTGGGTTTATCTTTTCACCCTGTGTTGAGCAAGGGTGTAATGCTTACAATTCTCCAGTCCTCTGGAACGACTCCAGAGTAATGTTTTTAGAGACTGTGCCCATGTCGTCTGTTCTGGAGCATAAAGAGTTAACAGGTGTGATATGTTCATGTATGACATAGATGATGATATGTCAATAACCTCAATCAGTCATGAGTTAGACTCTTGAAAGAGAGAGAGGAGTTGGAAACAGGCCTAGGTGTAATGTGCCTACTCTGTAACCCGTTCACAAGTCGTACTAGTAAACAACTGTTGATCAGATACCAAAGAGAATCTACAGGGTGCCCAATAGCCAAGTCCCATGCCTAGAGGCCAAGATGGAAGGACCATTATATAACATGGTGGCAGCCGTGGAGACATTGATGCGTAAAACACAAGGTTGTTCTCGAAGGAACCACAGGGTGACAGCAGCTCGATAGCAGCTTGTAACACATCGATGGAAGAAGGAAGAACACTGGAGGGAGGAAAGGATGACCATCCCTGGTTAGCAGTCCCTGCCCCAACCTGGTCCATTTAACCGCCCCGAGTGCCTGCGGAGAGGCCAGCAGTGGGAGTTATGGAAACACCATTGTCTCCAGTATGGAGCAGCGTCAGGCCTTCACGTGAAAGAGCAGAAGCTTCAGGTCAGGACCTTTCTGTATGCAGTAGGTCCAGTGGCAGATGGCATTGTCATAGGACAGGGGAGTCGACAGCGAATTTTAAGCTCACACTAAACACCTTTGACACTCATTTAAGCCTGAAGCAAGACTTCGTAATTCAACAAATACATTCTAACCAGCCCTCGTAGCAACCTGGGGAATCTATTGGATTATTCCTAACCGACCTATACATTCAGGTGAGTCCTTGCAGAAACAGGGAGCTGACTGATGAGCGAATCCGTGATCACAGGGTCGTGGTGTCCAGGATGAAAAACCCTCCAACATTTTGCAGAAGACAGATGATCTTATTTCAGATCAAGCGTTCCAGTGTGCGAGGCAAGGTTGTATAACATCAAGATCGCAAAACAACGATAACTTCAACAACAACCTCAACCTTGAAAAACACCAACAAATTCAACAACAACCTCAACCTTGAAAAACACAAACAAATTCAACAACAGCCTCAACCTTGAAAAACACAAACAAATTCAACAACCTCAACATTAAAAAGCACCAATAAATTCAACAACCCCAACATTGAGAAGCACCAACAAATTCAACAACAACCACAACATTGAAAAGCACCAAAAAATTCAACAACAACCTCAACACTGGAAACACCAAGAAATTCAACAACAACTCCAACGTTACAAAACACCAACAAATTCAACAACAACTCCAACATTGAAAAGCACCAACCAATTCAACCACGTCAACGTTGAAAAACATCAACAAATTCAGCAAAAACCACAACTTTGAAAAACACCAACAAATTCAATAACAACCTCGACATTGAGAAACACCAACAAATTCAACAACAACCTCAACACTGGAAACACCAACAAATTAAACAACAACCTGAACATTGGAAACACCAACAAATTCAACAACAACCTCAACACTGAGAAACACCAACAAATTCAACAACAACTTCAACATTGAAAAACGCCAGCAATTTCAACAACCCCAGTACTGGGAAACACCAATAAATTCAACAACAACCTCAACCTTGAGAAACACCATCAAATCCAATAACAACCTCAAAATTGAAAAACACCAACCGATTCAACAACAACCTCAACATTGAAAAACACCAACAAATTTAACAACAACCTCAACATTGAAAAGCAGCAAGAAGTTCAACAACAACCCCAACATTAAAAAGCACCAACAAATTCAAAAACCACCCCAACATTGAAAAACACCAACAAATTCAAAAACAACCCCAACATTGAAAAACACCAACAAATTCAACACCAACCCCAACATTGAGAAGCACCAACAAATTCAACAACAACAACATTGAAAAGCACAAACGAAAATCAATAACAACCTCAACACTGGAAATACCAACAAATTCAACAACCTCAACATTGAGAAACACCAACAAATTCAACAACAACCTCAACATTGAAAAGCACCAACAAATTCAACAACAACCTCAACATTGAGAAGCACCAACAAATTCAACAACAACCTCAACATTGAGAAACCTCAACAACCTCAACATTGAAAACACCAAATTCAACAACAACCTCAATATTGAAAACACCAACAAATTCAACAACAACCTCAACATTGAAAAGCACCAACAAATTCAACAACAACCTCAACATTGAGAAGCACCAACAAATTCAACAACAACCTCAATATTGAGAAACACCAACAAATTCAACAACAACCTCAACATTGAAAACACCAACAAATTCAACAACAACCTCAACATTGAGAAGCACCAACAAGCTGGACTCGAGCTCTCGGTCGCTGCCTTCCTTGTATCACAGTCCGGCAGGGGGGCTTTGGGGGTCGGTGGGGGGGGGCTTTGCGGGTCGGAGGGGAGGGGGGGCTTTGGGGGTCAGAGGGGAGGGTTTGGGGGTCGGGGGGGGTTTGGGGGTCGGGGGTTTGGGGGTCGGGGGGAGGGGGTGTTTGGGGGTCGGGGAGAGGAGGGGTTTGGGGGTCGGTGGGAGGAGGGGTTTGGGGG